>NC_063270.1:4800000-5103322 GCF_910591885.1 Bombus terrestris | reverse complement strand
GATGTATAGTAATACTATATATCGTTGCACGTTGTATAGTAGTAGTATATAACGTTATACGTTATAACGTTATATTATATAACGTTATACGTTATAACGTAATAGTATATAACGTTATACGTTATAGCGTTATAGCATATAACTTTATATGTTATATCGCAGTAATATATGACGTTACACGTTATAACGTAATTGTGTATAACGTTATACGTTATAACGTAATAGTATATAACGTTATGCGTTATAGCGTAATACTATATAACGTTATACGTTATAACGTAATAGTATATAACGTTAAACATTATAACGCAGTAGTATATAACGTTATACGTTATAACGGAATACTACATAACGCTGCACGTTGTATAGTAATACTATATGTCGTTACGCGTTGTATCGTAGTAGTATATAACGTTATACGTTATAACGTAATATTATATAACGTTATACGTTATAACGTAATAGTATATAACGTTATACGTTATAACGTAATAGTATATAACGTTACACGTTATAACGTAATACTACATAACGCTGCATGATGTATAGTAATACTATATATCGTTACACGTTGTATAGTAGTAGTATATAACGTTATACGTTATAACGTAATAGCATATAACGTTATACGTTATAACGTAATAGTATGTAACGTTACACGTTATAACGTAATACTACATAACGCTGCTCGCTGTATAGTAATACTATATGTCGTTACACGTTGTATCGTAGTAGTATATAACGTTATACGTTATAACGTAATATTATATAACGTTATACGTTATAACGTAATAGTATATAACGTTATACGTTATAACGTAATAGTATATAACGTTATACGTTATAACGTAATAGTATATAACGTTACACGTTATAACGTAATACTACATAACGCTGCATGATGTATAGTAATACTATATATCGATACACGTGGTGTAGTAGTAGTATATAACGTTATACGTTATAACGTAATAGTATATAACGTTATACGTTATAACGTAATAGTATATAACGTTATACGTTATAGCGTAATAGTATATAACGTTATACGTTATAACGTAATAGTATATAACGTTAAACATTATAACGCAGTAGTATATTACGTTACACGTTATAACGTAATACTACATAACGCTGCACGTTGTGTAGTAATACTATATGTCGTTACAGGTTGTATCGTAGTAGTATATAACGTTATACGATATAACGTAATATTATATAACGTTATACGTTATAACGTAATAGTATATAACGTTATACGTTATAACGTAATCGTATATAACGTTACACGTTTTAATGTTATAGTATATAACGTTGTACGTTATGACGTAATTCTATATAACGTTATCCGTCATAACGTAATAGTGTATAACGTTATACGTTATAGCGTAATAGTATATAACGTTATACGTTATAACGTCATAGTATATAACGTTATACGTTATTACGTAATAGTATACAACGTTATACGTTATAACGTAATAGTATATAACGCTATACGTTATTACGTAAGAGTATATAACGTTATAAGTTAGAAAATAAAGTATATAACATTATATGTTATATCGTAGTAGTATATAACGTTACACGTTATAACGTAATAGTATATAACGTTATATGTTATATCGTAGTAGTATATAACGTTACACGTTATAACGTAATAGTATATAACGTTATACGTTATAACGTAATAGTATATAACGTTATACGTTATAACATCATAGTATATAACGTTATACATTATAACGTAGTAGTATATAACGTTACACGTTATAACGTAATAGTATATACGTTATACGTTATAACGTAATAGTATATAACGTTATATGTTATATCGTAGTAGTATATAACGTTACACGTTATAACATCATAGTATATAACGTTATACGTTATAACGTAATTGTGTATAACGTTATACGTTATAACGTAATAGTATATAACGTTATACGTTATAACGTAATAGTATATAACGTTACACGTTATAACATCATAGTATATAACGTTATACGTTATAACGTAATTGTGTATAACGTTATACGTTATAACGTAATAGTATATAACGTTATACGTTATAACGTAATAGTATGTAACGTTACACGTTATAACGTAATACTACATAACGCTGCATGATGTATAGTAATACTATATATCATTACACGTTGTATAGTAGTAATATATGACATTACACGTTATAACGTAATTGTGTATAACGTTATACGTTATAACGTAATAGTATATAACGTTATACGTTATAGCGTAACAGTATATAACGTTATACGTTATAACGTAATTGTGTATAACGTTATACGTTATAACGTAATAGTATATAACGTTATACGTTATAACGTAATAGTATGTAACGTTACACGTTATAACGTAATACTACATAACGCTGCATGATGTATAGTAATACTATATGTCGTTACACGTTGTATCGTAGTAGTATATAACGTTGTACGTTATGACGTAATTCTATATAACGTTATCCGTCATAACGTAATAGTGTATAACGTTATACGTTATAGCGTAATAGTATATAACGTTATACGTTATAACGTCATAGTATATAACGTTATACGTTATTACGTAATAGTATACAACGTTATACGTTATAACGTAATAGTATATAACGCTATACGTTATTACGTAATAGTATATAACGTTATAAGTTAGAAAATAAAGTATATAACATTATATGTTATATCGTAGTAGTATATAACGTTACACGTTATAACGTAATAGTATATAACGTTATATGTTATATCGTAGTAGTATATAACGTTACACGTTATAACGTAATAGTATATAACGTTATACGTTATAACGTAATAGTATATAACGTTATACGTTATAACATCATAGTATATAACGTTATACGTTATAACGTAATTGTGTATAACGTTATACGTTACAACGTAATAGTATATAACGTTATACGTTATAACGTAATAGTATGTAACGTTACACGTTATAACGTAATACTACATAACGCTGCATGATGTATAGTGGTACTATATATCGTTACACGTTGTATACTAGTAATATATGACATTACACGTTATAACGTAATTGTGTATAACGTTATACGTTATAACGTAATAGTATATAACGTTACACGTTATAACGTAATACTACATAACGCTGCATGATGTATAGTAATACTATATATCGATACACGTGGTGTAGTAGTAGTATATAACGTTATACGTTATAACGTAATAGTATATAACGTTATACGTTATAACGTAATAGTATATAACGTTATACGTTATAGCGTAATAGTATATAACGTTATACGTTATAACGTAATAGTATATAACGTTAAACATTATAACGCAGTAGTATATAACGTTACACGTTATAACGTAATACTACATAACGCTGCACGTTGTATAGTAATACTATATGTCGTTACAGGTTGTATCGTAGTAGTATATAACGTTATACGATATAACGTAATATTATACAACGTTATACGTTATAACGTAATAGTATATAACGTTATACGTTATAACGTAATAGTATGTAACGTTACACGTTATAACGTAATACTACATAACGCTGCATGATGTATAGTAGTACTATATATCGTTACACGTTGTATAGTAGTAATATATGACATTACACGTTATAACGTAATTGTGTATAACGTTATACGTTATAACGTAATAGTATTTAACGCTATACGTTATTACGTAATAGTATATAACGTTATAAGTTAGAAAATAAAGTATATAACATTATATGTTATATCGTAGTAGTATATAACGTTACACGTTATAACGTAATAGTATATAACGTTATATGTTATAACGTAATAGTATATAACGTTATACGTTATAACGTAATAGTATATAACGTTACACGTTATAACGTAATACTACATAACGCTGCATGATGTATAGTAATACTATATATCGATACACGTGGTGTAGTAGTAGTATATAACGTTATACGTTATAACGTAATAGTATATAACGTTATACGTTATAACGTAATAGTATATAACGTTATACGTTATAGCGTAATAGTATATAACGTTATACGTTATAACGTAATAGTATATAACGTTAAACATTATAACGCAGTAGTATATAACGTTACACGTTATAACGTAATACTACATAACGCTGCACGTTGTATAGTAATACTATATGTCGTTACAGGTTGTATCGTAGTAGTATATAACGTTATACGATATAACGTAATATTATACAACGTTATACGTTATATCGTAATAGTATATAACGTTATACGTTATAACGTAATCGTATATAACGTTACACGTTTTAATGTTATAGTATATAACGTTGTACGTTATGACGTAATTCTATATAACGTTATCCGTCATAACGTAATAGTGTATAACGTTATACGTTATAGCGTAATAGTATATAACGTTATACGTTATAACGTCATAGTATATAACGTTATACGTTATTACGTAATAGTATACAACGTTATACGTTATAACGTAATAGTATATAACGCTATACGTTATTACGTAATAGTATATAACGTTATAAGTTAGAAAATAAAGTATATAACATTATATGTTATATCGTAGTAGTATATAACGTTACACGTTATAACGTAATAGTATATAACGTTATATGTTATATCGTAGTAGTATATAACGTTACACGTTATAACGTAATAGTATATAACGTTATACGTTATAACGTAATAGTATTTAACGTTATACGTTATAACATCATAGTATATAACGTTATACGTTATAACGTAATTGTGTATAACGTTATACGTTATAACGTAATAGTATATAACGTTATACGTTATAACGTAATCGTATATAACGTTACACGTTTTAATGTTATAGTATATAACGCTGTACGTTATGACGTAATTCTATATAACGTTATCCGTCATAACGTAATAGTGTATAACGTTATACGTTATAGCGTAATAGTATATAACGTTATACGTTATAACGTCATAGTATATAACGTTATACGTTATTACGTAATAGTATACAACGTTATACGTTATAACGTAATAGTATATAACGCTATACGTTATTACGTAATAGTATATAACGTTATAAGTTAGAAAATAAAGTATATAACATTATATGTTATATCGTAGTAGTATATAACGTTACACGTTATAACGTAATAGTATATAACGTTATATGTTATATCGTAGTAGTATATAACGTTATACGTTATAACGTAATAGTATATAACGTTACACGTTATAACATCATAGTATATAACGTTATACGTTATAACGTAATTGTGTATCACGTTATACGTTATAACGTAATAGTATATAAAGTTATACGTTATAACGTAATAGTATGTAACGTTACACGTTATAACGTAATACTACATAACGCTGCATGATGTATAGTAATACTATATATCGTTACACGTTGTATAGTAGTAATATATGACATTACACGTTATAACGTAATTGTGTATAACGTTATACGTTATAACGTAATAGTATATAACGTTATACGTTATAGCGTAACAGTATATAACGTTATACGTTATAACGTAATAGTATATAACGTTATACATTATGACGTAGTAGTATATAACGTTACACGTTATAACGTAATACTACATAACGCTGCATGATGTATAGTAATATTATATATCGTTACACGTTGTATAGTAGTAGTATATAACGTTATACGTTATAACGTAATAGCATATAACGTTATACGTTATAACGTAATAGTATGTAACGTTACACGTTATAACGTAATACTACATAACGCTGCTCGCTGTATAGTAATACTATATGTCGTTACACGTTGTATCGTAGTAGTATATAACGTTATACGTTATAACGTAATATTATATAACGTTATACGTTATAACGTAATAGTATATAACGTTATACGTTATAACGTAATAGTATATAACGTTATACGTTATAACGTAATAGTATATAACGTTACACGTTATAACGTAATACTACATAACGCTGCATGATGTATAGTAATACTATATATCGATACACGTTGTGTAGTAGTAGTATATAACGTTATACGTTATAACGTAATAGTATATAACGTTATACGTTATAACGTAATAGTATATAACGTTATACGTTATAGCGTAATAGTATATAACGTTATACGTTATAACGTAATAGTATATAACGTTAAACATTATAACGCAGTAGTATATAACGTTACACGTTATAACGTAATACTACATAACGCTGCACGTTGTATAGTAATACTATATGTCGTTACAGGTTGTATCGTAGTAGTATATAACGTTATACGATATAACGTAATATTATACAACGTTATACGTTATAACGTAATAGTATATAACGTTATACGTTATAACGTAATCGTATATAACGTTACACGTTTTAATGTTATAGTATATAACGTTGTACGTTATGACGTAATTCTATATAACGTTATCCGTCATAACGTAATAGTGTATAACGTTATACGTTATAGCGTAATAGTATATAACGTTATACGTTATAACGTCATAGTATATAACGTTATAAGTTAGAAAATAAAGTATATAACATTATATGTTATATCGTAGTAGTATATAACGTTACACGTTATAACGTAATAGTATATAACGTTATATGTTATATCGTAGTAGTATATAACGCTACACGTTATAACGTAATAGTATATAACGTTATTGTTATATCGTAGTAGTATATAACGTTACACGTTATAACGTAATAGTATATAACGTTATACGTTATAACGTAATAGTATATAACGTTATACGTTATAACATCATAGTATATAACGTTATACGTTATAACGTAATTGTGTATAACGTTATACGTTACAACGTAATAGTATATAACGTTATACGTTATAACGTAATAGTATGTAACGTTACACGTTATAACGTAATACTACATAACGCTGCATGATGTATAGTGGTACTATATATCGTTACACGTTGTATAGTAGTAATATATGACATTACACGTTATAACGTAATTGTGTATAACGTTATACGTTATAACGTAATAGTATATAACGTTATACGTTATATCGTAGTAGTATATAACGTTACACGTTATAACGTAATAGTATACAACGTTATATGTTATATCGCAGTAGTATATAACGTTACACGTTATAACGTAATAGTATATAACGTTATACGTTATAACGTAATAGTATATAACGTTACACGTTATAACATCATAGTATATAACGTTATACATTATAACGTAGTAGTATATAACGTTACACGTTATAACGTAATATTATATACGTTATACGTTATAACGTAATAGTATATAACGTTATATGTTATATCGTAGTAGTATATAACGTTACACGTTATAACGTAATAGTATATAACGTTATACGTTATAACGTAATAGTATATAACGTTACACGTTATAACATCATAGTATATAACGTTATACGTTATAACGTAATTGTGTATAACGTTATACGTTATAACGTAATAGTATATAACGTTATACGTTATAACGTAATAGTATGTAATGTTACACGTTATAACGTAATACTACATAACGCTGCATGATGTATAGTAATACTATATATCGTTACACGTTGTATAGTAGTAATATATGACATTACACGTTATAACGTAATTGTGTATAACGTTATACGTTATACCATAATAGTATATAACGTTATACGTTATAGCGTAACAGTATATAACGTTATACGTTATAACGTAATAGTATATAACGTTATACATTATAACGTAGTAGTATATAACGTTACACGTTATAACGTAATACTACATAACGCTGCATGATGTATAGTAATACTATATATCGTTACACGTTGTATAGTAGTAGTATATAACGTTATACGTTATAACGTAATAGCATATAACGTTATACGTTATAACGTAATAGTATGTAACGTTACACGTTATAACGTAATACTACATAACGCTGCTCGCTGTATAGTAATACTATATGTCGTTACACGTTGTATCGTAGTAGTATATAACGTTATACGTTATAACGTAATATTATATAACGTTATACGTTATAACGTAATAGTATATAACGTTATACGTTATAACGTAATAGTATATAACGTTATACGTTATAACGTAATAGTATATAACGTTACACGTTATAACGTAATACTACATAACGCTGCATGATGTATAGTAATACTATATATCGATACACGTGGTGTAGTAGTAGTATATAACGTTATACGTTATAACGTAATAGTATATAATGTTATACCTTATAACGTAATAGTATATAACGTTATACGTCATATAGTGACGCGAGATAACGTTATACGTTATAACGTAATAGTATATAACGTTAAACATTATAACGCAGTAGTATATAACGTTACACGTTATAACGTAATACTACATAACGCTGCACGTTGTATAGTAATACTATATGTCGTTACAGGTTGTATCGTAGTAGTATATAACGTTATACGATATAACGTAATATTATACAACGTTATACGTTATAACGTAATAGTATATAACGTTATACGTTATAACGTAATCGTATATAACGTTACACGTTTTAATGTTGTAGTAAATAACGTTGTACGTTATGACGTAATTCTATATAACGTTATCCGTCATAACGTAATAGTGTATAACGTTATACGTTATAGCGTAATAGTATATAACGTTATACGTTATAACGTCATAGTATATAACGTTATACGTTATTACGTAATAGTATACAACGTTATACGTTATAACGTAATAGTATATAACGCTATACGTTATTACGTAATAGTATATAACGTTATAAGTTAGAAAATAAAGTATATAACATTATATGTTATATCGTAGTAGTATATAACGTTACACGTTATATCGTAATAGTATATAACGTTATATGTTATATCGTAGCAGTATATAACGTTACACGTTATAACGTAATAGTATATAACGTTATACGTTATAACGTAATAGTATATAACGTTATACGTTATAACGTAATAGTATGTAACGTTACACGTTATAACGTAATACTACATAACGCTGCATGATGTATAGTAGTACTATATATCGTTACACGTTGTATAGTAGTAATATATGACATTACACGTTATAACGTAATTGTGTATAACGTTATACGTTATAACGTAATAGTATATAACGCTATACGTTATTACGTAATAGTATATAACGTTATAAGTTAGAAAATAAAGTATATAACATTATATGTTATATCGTAGTAGTATATAACGTTACACGTTATAACGTAATAGTATATAACGTTATATGTTATAACGTAATAGTATATAACGTTATACGTTATAACGTAATAGTATATAACGTTACACGTTATAACGTAATACTACATAACGCTGCATGATGTATAGTAATACTATATATCGATACACGTGGTGTAGTAGTAGTATATAACGTTATACGTTATAACGTAATAGTATATAACGTTATACTCTATAACGTAATAGTATATAACGTTATACGTTATAGCGTAATAGTATATAACGTTATACGTTATAACGTAATAGTATATAACGTTAAACATTATAACGCAGTAGTATATAACGTTACACGTTATAACGTGATACTACATAACGCTGCACGTTGTATAGTAATACTATATGTCGTTACAGGTTGTATCGTAGTAGTATATAACGTTATACGTTATAACGTAATTGTGTATAACGTTATACGTTATAACGTAATAGTATATAACGTTATACGTTATAACGTAATAGTATGTAACGTTACACGTTATAACGTAATACTACATAACGCTGCATGATGTATAGTAATACTATATATCATTACACGTTGTATAGTAGTAATATATGACATTACACGTTATAACGTAATTGTGTATAACGTTATACGTTATAACGTAATAGTATATAACGTTATACGTTATAGCGTAACAGTATATAACGTTATACGTTATAACGTAATTGTGTATAACGTTATACGTTATAACGTAATAGTATATAACGTTATACGTTATAACGTAATAGTATGTAACGTTACACGTTATAACGTAATACTACATAACGCTGCATGATGTATAGTAATACTATATGTCGTTACACGTTGTATCGTAGTAGTATATAACGTTGTACGTTATGACGTAATTCTATATAACGTTATCCGTCATAACGTAATAGTGTATAACGTTATACGTTATAGCGTAATAGTATATAACGTTATACGTTATAACGTCATAGTATATAACGTTATACGTTATTACGTAATAGTATACAACGTTATACGTTATAACGTAATAGTATATAACGCTATACGTTATTACGTAATAGTATATAACGTTATAAGTTAGAAAATAAAGTATATAACATTATATGTTATATCGTAGTAGTATATAACGTTACACGTTATAACGTAATAGTATATAACGTTATATGTTATATCGTAGTAGTATATAACGTTACACGTTATAACGTAATAGTATATAACGTTATACGTTATAACGTAATAGTATATAACGTTATACGTTATAACATCATAGTATATAACGTTATACGTTATAACGTAATTGTGTATAACGTTATACGTTACAACGTAATAGTATATAACGTTATACGTTATAACGTAATAGTATGTAACGTTACACGTTATAACGTAATACTACATAACGCTGCATGATGTATAGTGGTACTATATATCGTTACACGTTGTATACTAGTAATATATGACATTACACGTTATAACGTAATTGTGTATAACGTTATACGTTATAACGTAATAGTATATAACGTTACACGTTATAACGTAATACTACATAACGCTGCATGATGTATAGTAATACTATATATCGATACACGTGGTGTAGTAGTAGTATATAACGTTATACGTTATAACGTAATAGTATATAACGTTATACGTTATAACGTAATAGTATATAACGTTATACGTTATAGCGTAATAGTATATAACGTTATACGTTATAACGTAATAGTATATAACGTTAAACATTATAACGCAGTAGTATATAACGTTACACGTTATAACGTAATACTACATAACGCTGCACGTTGTATAGTAATACTATATGTCGTTACAGGTTGTATCGTAGTAGTATATAACGTTATACGATATAACGTAATATTATACAACGTTATACGTTATAACGTAATAGTATATAACGTTATACGTTATAACGTAATAGTATGTAACGTTACACGTTATAACGTAATACTACATAACGCTGCATGATGTATAGTAGTACTATATATCGTTACACGTTGTATAGTAGTAATATATGACATTACACGTTATAACGTAATTGTGTATAACGTTATACGTTATAACGTAATAGTATTTAACGCTATACGTTATTACGTAATAGTATATAACGTTATAAGTTAGAAAATAAAGTATATAACATTATATGTTATATCGTAGTAGTATATAACGTTACACGTTATAACGTAATAGTATATAACGTTATATGTTATAACGTAATAGTATATAACGTTATACGTTATAACGTAATAGTATATAACGTTACACGTTATAACGTAATACTACATAACGCTGCATGATGTATAGTAATACTATATATCGATACACGTGGTGTAGTAGTAGTATATAACGTTATACGTTATAACGTAATAGTATATAACGTTATACGTTATAACGTAATAGTATATAACGTTATACGTTATAGCGTAATAGTATATAACGTTATACGTTATAACGTAATAGTATATAACGTTAAACATTATAACGCAGTAGTATATAACGTTACACGTTATAACGTAATACTACATAACGCTGCACGTTGTATAGTAATACTATATGTCGTTACAGGTTGTATCGTAGTAGTATATAACGTTATACGATATAACGTAATATTATACAACGTTATACGTTATAACGTAATAGTATATAACGTTATACGTTATAACGTAATCGTATATAACGTTACACGTTTTAATGTTATAGTATATAACGTTGTACGTTATGACGTAATTCTATATAACGTTATCCGTCATAACGTAATAGTGTATAACGTTATACGTTATAGCGTAATAGTATATAACGTTATACGTTATAACGTCATAGTATATAACGTTATACGTTATTACGTAATAGTATACAACGTTATACGTTATAACGTAATAGTATATAACGCTATACGTTATTACGTAATAGTATATAACGTTATAAGTTAGAAAATAAAGTATATAACATTATATGTTATATCGTAGTAGTATATAACGTTACACGTTATAACGTAATAGTATATAACGTTATATGTTATATCGTAGTAGTATATAACGTTACACGTTATAACGTAATAGTATATAACGTTATACGTTATAACGTAATAGTATTTAACGTTATACGTTATAACATCATAGTATATAACGTTATACGTTATAACGTAATTGTGTATAACGTTATACGTTATAACGTAATAGTATATAACGTTATACGTTATAACGTAATCGTATATAACGTTACACGTTTTAATGTTATAGTATATAACGCTGTACGTTATGACGTAATTCTATATAACGTTATCCGTCATAACGTAATAGTGTATAACGTTATACGTTATAGCGTAATAGTATATAACGTTATACGTTATAACGTCATAGTATATAACGTTATACGTTATTACGTAATAGTATACAACGTTATACGTTATAACGTAATAGTATATAACGCTATACGTTATTACGTAATAGTATATAACGTTATAAGTTAGAAAATAAAGTATATAACATTATATGTTATATCGTAGTAGTATATAACGTTACACGTTATAACGTAATAGTATATAACGTTATATGTTATATCGTAGTAGTATATAACGTTATACGTTATAACGTAATAGTATATAACGTTACACGTTATAACATCATAGTATATAACGTTATACGTTATAACGTAATTGTGTATCACGTTATACGTTATAACGTAATAGTATATAAAGTTATACGTTATAACGTAATAGTATGTAACGTTACACGTTATAACGTAATACTACATAACGCTGCATGATGTATAGTAATACTATATATCGTTACACGTTGTATAGTAGTAATATATGACATTACACGTTATAACGTAATTGTGTATAACGTTATACGTTATAACGTAATAGTATATAACGTTATACGTTATAGCGTAACAGTATATAACGTTATACGTTATAACGTAATAGTATATAACGTTATACATTATAACGTAGTAGTATATAACGTTACACGTTATAACGTAATACTACATAACGCTGCATGATGTATAGTAATATTATATATCGTTACACGTTGTATAGTAGTAGTATATAACGTTATACGTTATAACGTAATAGCATATAACGTTATACGTTATAACGTAATAGTATGTAACGTTACACGTTATAACGTAATACTACATAACGCTGCTCGCTGTATAGTAATACTATATGTCGTTACACGTTGTATCGTAGTAGTATATAACGTTATACGTTATAACGTAATATTATATAACGTTATACGTTATAACGTAATAGTATATAACGTTATACGTTATAACGTAATAGTATATAACGTTATACGTTATAACGTAATAGTATATAACGTTACACGTTATAACGTAATACTACATAACGCTGCATGATGTATAGTAATACTATATATCGATACACGTGGTGTAGTAGTAGTATATAACGTTATACGTTATAACGTAATAGTATATAACGTTATACGTTATAACGTAATAGTATATAACGTTATACGTTATAGCGTAATAGTATATAACGTTATACGTTATAACGTAATAGTATATAACGTTAAACATTATAACGCAGTAGTATATAACGTTACACGTTATAACGTAATACTACATAACGCTGCACGTTGTATAGTAATACTATATGTCGTTACAGGTTGTATCGTAGTAGTATATAACGTTATACGATATAACGTAATATTATACAACGTTATACGTTATAACGTAATAGTATATAACGTTATACGTTATAACGTAATCGTATATAACGTTACACGTTTTAATGTTATAGTATATAACGTTGTACGTTATGACGTAATTCTATATAACGTTATCCGTCATAACGTAATAGTGTATAACGTTATACGTTATAGCGTAATAGTATATAACGTTATACGTTATAACGTCATAGTATATAACGTTATAAGTTAGAAAATAAAGTATATAACATTATATGTTATATCGTAGTAGTATATAACGTTACACGTTATAACGTAATAGTATATAACGTTATATGTTATATCGTAGTAGTATATAACGCTACACGTTATAACGTAATAGTATATAACGTTATTGTTATATCGTAGTAGTATATAACGTTACACGTTATAACGTAATAGTATATAACGTTATACGTTATAACGTAATAGTATATAACGTTATACGTTATAACATCATAGTATATAACGTTATACGTTATAACGTAATTGTGTATAACGTTATACGTTACAACGTAATAGTATATAACGTTATACGTTATAACGTAATAGTATGTAACGTTACACGTTATAACGTAATACTACATAACGCTGCATGATGTATAGTGGTACTATATATCGTTACACGTTGTATAGTAGTAATATATGACATTACACGTTATAACGTAATTGTGTATAACGTTATACGTTATAACGTAATAGTATATAACGTTATACGTTATATCGTAGTAGTATATAACGTTACACGTTATAACGTAATAGTATACAACGTTATATGTTATATCGCAGTAGTATATAACGTTACACGTTATAACGTAATAGTATATAACGTTATACGTTATAACGTAATAGTATATAACGTTACACGTTATAACATCATAGTATATAACGTTATACATTATAACGTAGTAGTATATAACGTTACACGTTATAACGTAATATTATATACGTTATACGTTATAACGTAATAGTATATAACGTTATATGTTATATCGTAGTAGTATATAACGTTACACGTTATAACGTAATAGTATATAACGTTATACGTTATAACGTAATAGTATATAACGTTACACGTTATAACATCATAGTATATAACGTTATACGTTATAACGTAATTGTGTATAACGTTATACGTTATAACGTAATAGTATATAACGTTATACGTTATAACGTAATAGTATGTAATGTTACACGTTATAACGTAATACTACATAACGCTGCATGATGTATAGTAATACTATATATCGTTACACGTTGTATAGTAGTAATATATGACATTACACGTTATAACGTAATTGTGTATAACGTTATACGTTATACCATAATAGTATATAACGTTATACGTTATAGCGTAACAGTATATAACGTTATACGTTATAACGTAATAGTATATAACGTTATACATTATAACGTAGTAGTA
Source organism: Bombus terrestris (assembly GCF_910591885.1). Lineage (NCBI taxonomy): Eukaryota > Metazoa > Arthropoda > Insecta > Hymenoptera > Apidae > Bombus > Bombus terrestris. Next base: position 5,087,993 of record NC_063270.1, on the reverse strand, counting down.
TATAACGTTACACGTTATAACGTAATACTACATAACGCTGCATGATGTATAGTAATACTATATATCGTTACACGTTGTATAGTAGTAGTATATAACGTTATACGTTATAACGTAATAGCATATAACGTTATACGTTATAACGTAATAGTATGTAACGTTACACGTTATAACGTAATACTACATAACGCTGCTCGCTGTATAGTAATACTATATGTCGTTACACGTTGTATCGTAGTAGTATATAACGTTATACGTTATAACGTAATATTATATAACGTTATACGTTATAACGTAATAGTATATAACGTTATACGTTATAACGTAATAGTATATAACGTTATACGTTATAACGTAATAGTATATAACGTTACACGTTATAACGTAATACTACATAACGCTGCATGATGTATAGTAATACTATATATCGATACACGTGGTGTAGTAGTAGTATATAACGTTATACGTTATAACGTAATAGTATATAATGTTATACGTTATAACGTAATAGTATATAACGTTATACGTTATAGCGTAATAGTATATAACGTTATACGTTATAACGTAATAGTATATAACGTTAAACATTATAACGCAGTAGTATATAACGTTACACGTTATAACGTAATACTACATAACGCTGCACGTTGTATAGTAATACTATATGTCGTTACAGGTTGTATCGTAGTAGTATATAACGTTATACGATATAACGTAATATTATACAACGTTATACGTTATAACGTAATAGTATATAACGTTATACGTTATAACGTAATCGTATATAACGTTACACGTTTTAATGTTGTAGTAAATAACGTTGTACGTTATGACGTAATTCTATATAACGTTATCCGTCATAACGTAATAGTGTATAACGTTATACGTTATAGCGTAATAGTATATAACGTTATACGTTATAACGTCATAGTATATAACGTTATACGTTATTACGTAATAGTATACAACGTTATACGTTATAACGTAATAGTATATAACGCTATACGTTATTACGTAATAGTATATAACGTTATAAGTTAGAAAATAAAGTATATAACATTATATGTTATATCGTAGTAGTATATAACGTTACACGTTATATCGTAATAGTATATAACGTTATATGTTATATCGTAGCAGTATATAACGTTACACGTTATAACGTAATAGTATATAACGTTATACGTTATAACGTAATAGTATATAACGTTATACGTTATAACGTAATAGTATGTAACGTTACACGTTATAACGTAATACTACATAACGCTGCATGATGTATAGTAGTACTATATATCGTTACACGTTGTATAGTAGTAATATATGACATTACACGTTATAACGTAATTGTGTATAACGTTATACGTTATAACGTAATAGTATATAACGCTATACGTTATTACGTAATAGTATATAACGTTATAAGTTAGAAAATAAAGTATATAACATTATATGTTATATCGTAGTAGTATATAACGTTACACGTTATAACGTAATAGTATATAACGTTATATGTTATAACGTAATAGTATATAACGTTATACGTTATAACGTAATAGTATATAACGTTACACGTTATAACGTAATACTACATAACGCTGCATGATGTATAGTAATACTATATATCGATACACGTGGTGTAGTAGTAGTATATAACGTTATACGTTATAACGTAATAGTATATAACGTTATACTCTATAACGTAATAGTATATAACGTTATACGTTATAGCGTAATAGTATATAACGTTATACGTTATAACGTAATAGTATATAACGTTAAACATTATAACGCAGTAGTATATAACGTTACACGTTATAACGTGATACTACATAACGCTGCACGTTGTATAGTAATACTATATGTCGTTACAGGTTGTATCGTAGTAGTATATAACGTTATACGTTATATCGTAATATTATATAACGTTATACGTTATAACGTAATAGTATATAGCGTTACACGTTATAACGTAATAGTATATAACGTTATACGTTATAACGTAATAGTATATAACGTTATACGTTATAACGTAATAGTATGTAACGTTACACGTTATAACGTAATACTACATAACGCTGCACGTTGTATAGTAATACTATATATCGTTACACGTTGTATAGTAGTAGTATATAACGTTATACGTTATAACGTAATAGTATATAACGTTATACGTTATAACGTAATCGTATATAACGTTACACGTTTTAATGTTATAGTATATAACGTTGTACGTTATGACGTAATTCTATATAACGTTATCCGTCATAACGTAATAGTGTATAACGTTATACGTTATAGCGTAATAGTATATAACGTTATACGTTATAACGTCATAGTATATAACGTTATACGTTATTACGTAATAGTATACAACGTTATACGTTATAACGTAATAGTATATAACGCTATACGTTATTACGTAATAGTATATAACGTTATAAGTTAGAAAATAAAGTATATAACATTATATGTTATATCGTAGTAGTATATAACGTTACACGTTATAACGTAATAGTATATAACGTTATATGTTATATCGTAGTAGTATATAACGTTACACGTTATAACGTAATAGTATATAACGTTATACGTTATAACGTAATAGTATATAACGTTATACGTTATAACGTAATAGTATATAACGTTATACGTTATAACATCATAGTATATAACGTTATACGTTATAACGTAATTGTGTATAACGTTATACGTTATAACGTAATAGTATATAACGTTATACGTTATAACGTAATAGTATGTAACGTTACACGTTATAACGTAATACTACATAACGCTGCATGATGTATAGTAGTACTATATATCGTTACACGTTGTATAGTAGTAATATATGACATTACACGTTATAACGTAATTGTGTATAACGTTATACGTTATAACGTAATAGTATATAACGTTATACGTTATAGCGTAACAGTATATAACGTTATACGTTATAACGTAATAGTATATAACGTTATACATTATAACGTAGTAGTATATAACGTTACACATTATAACGTAATACTACATAACGCTGCACGTTGTATAGTAATACTATATGTCGTTACACGTTGTATCGTAGTAGTATATAACGTTATACGTTATATCGTAATATTATATAACGTTATACGTTATAACGTAATAGTATATAGCGTTACACGTTATAACGTAATAGTATATAACGTTATACGTTATAACGTAATAGTATATAACGTTATACGTTATAACGTAATAGTATGTAACGTTACACGTTATAACGTAATACTACATAACGCTGCACGTTGTATAGTAATACTATATATCGTTACACGTTGTATAGTAGTAGTATATAACGTTATACGTTATAACGTAATAGTATATACGTTATACGTTAGAACGTAATAGAATATAACTTTATATGTTATATCGCAGTAATATATGACGTTACACGTTATAACGTAATTGTGTATAACGTTATACGTTATAACGTAATAGTATATAACGTTATGCGTTATAGCGTAATACTATATAACGTTATACGTTATAACGTAATAGTATATAACGTTATACATTATAACGTAGTAGGATATAACGTTACACGTTATAACGTAATACTACATAACGCTGCACGTTGTATAGTAATACTATATGTCGTTACACGTTGTATCGTATTAGTATATAACGTTATACGTTATATCGTAATATTATATAACGTTATACGTTATAACGTAATAGTATATAACGTTATACGTTATAACGTAATAGTATATAACGTTATACGTTATAACGTAATAGTATATGACGTTGTACGTTATTACGTCATAGTATATAACGTTATACGTTATAACGTAATAGTATATAACGTTATACGTTATAACGTAATAGTATATAACGTTATACGTTATAACGTAATAGTATATAACGTTATACGTCATACCGTAATAGTATATAACGTTATACATTATAACGTAGTAGTATATAACGTTACACGTTATAACGTAATACTACATAACGCTGCACGTTGTATAGTAATACTATATGTCGTTACACGTTGTATCGTAGTAGTATATAACGTTATACGTTATAACGTAATATTATATACCGTTATACGTTATAACGTAATTGTGTATAACGTTATACGTTATAACGTAATAGTATATAACGTTATACGTTATAACGTAATAGTATATAACGTTATACGTTATAACGTAATAGTATATGACGTTATACGTTATTACGTCATAGTATATAACGTTATACGTTATAACGTAATAGTTTATAACGTTATGCGTTATAGCGTAATAGTATATAACGTTATACATTATAACGTAGTATTATATACCGTTACACATTATAACGTAATACTACATAACGCTGCACGTTGTATAGTAATACAATATGTCGTTACACGTTGTATCGTAGTAGTATATAACGTTATACGTTATATCGTAATATTATATAACGTTATACGTTATAACGTAATAGTATATAACGTTACATGTTATAACGTAATAGTATATAACGTTATACGTTATAACGTAATAGTATATAACGTTATACGTTATTACGTAATAGTATATAACGTTATACGTTATAACGTAATAGTATATGACGTTATACGTTATTACGTCATAGTATATAACGTTATACGTTATATCGTAATAGTTTATAACGTTATACGTTATAACGTAATAGTATATAACGTTATACGTCATACCGTAATAGTATATAACGTTACATGTTATAACGTAATAGTATATAACGTTATACGTTATAACGTAATAGTATATAACGTTATACGTTATTACGTAATAGTATATAACGTTATACGTTATAACGTAATAGTATATGACGTTATACGTTATTACGTCATAGTATATAACGTTATACGTTATATCGTAATAGTTTATAACGTTATACGTTATAACGTAATAGTATATAACGTTATACGTCATACCGTAATAGTATATAACGTTATACGTTAGAACGTAAAAGTATATAACGTTATATGTTATATCGCAGTAGTATATGACGTTACACGTTATATCGTAATTGTGTATAACGTTATACGTTATAACGTAATAGTATATAACGTTATACGTTATAGCGTAATAGTATATAACGTTACACGTTATAACGTAATAGTATATAACGTTATGCGTCATAGCGTAACAGTATATACTGTTATACGTTATAACGTAATAGTATATAACGTTATACATTATAACGTACTAGTTTATAACGTTACACGTTATAACGTAATACTACATAACGCTGCACGTTGTATAGTAATACTATATGACGCTACACGTTGTATCGTAGTAGTATATAACGTTATACATTATAACGTAATATTATGTAACGTTATACGTTATCACGTAATAGTATATAACGTTACACATTATAACTTAATACTACATAACGCTGCACGTTGTATAGTAGTACTATATATCGTCACACGTTGTATAGTAGTAGTATATAACGTTATACCTTATAAAGTTATATTATATAACGTTATACGTTATAACGTAATAGTATATAACGTTATACGTTATAGCGTAATAGCATATAACTTTATATGTTATATCGCAGTAATATATGACGTTACACGTTATAACGTAATTGTGTATAACGTTATACGTTATAACGTAATAGTATATAACGTTACATGTTATAGCGTAATAGTATATAACGTTATACGTTATAACGTAACAGTATATAACGTTACACGTTCTAACGTAATACTACATAACGCAGCAACTTGTATAGTAATACTATATGTCGTTACACGTTGTATCGTAGTAGTATATAACGTTATACGTTATAACGTAATAGTATATGACGCTATACGTTATTACGTCATAGTATATAACGTTATATGTTATATCGCGGTAATATATGACGTTACACGTTATATCGTAATTGTGTATAACGTTATACGTTATAACGTAATAGTATATAACGTTATACGTTATAGCGTAATAGTATATAACGTTATACGTTATAACGTAATAGTATATAACGTTATACGTTATAGCGTAATAGTATATAATGTTATACGTTATAACGTAATAGTATATGACGTTATACGTTATTACGTCATAGTATATAACGTTATATGTTATATCGCGGTAATATATGACGTTACACGTTATATCGTAATTGTGTATAACGTTATACGTTATAACGTAATAGTATATAACGTTATACGTTATAGCGTAATAGTATATAACGTTATACGTTATAACGTAATAGTATATAACGTTATACGTTCTAACGTAATACTACATAACGCAGCAACTTGTATAGTAATACTATATGTCGTTACACGTTGTATCGTAGTAGTATATAACGTTATACGTTATAACGTAATAGTATATGACGCTATACGTTATTACGTCATAGTATATAACGTTATATGTTATATCGCGGTAATATATGACGTTACACGTTATATCGTAATTGTGTATAACGTTATACGTTATAACGTAATAGTATATAACGTTATACGTTATATCGTAATTGTGTATAACGTTATACGTTATAACGTAATAGTATATAACGTTATACGTTATAGCGTAATAGTATATAACGTTATACGTTATAACGTAATAGTATATAACGTTATACGTTATAACATCATAGTATATAACGTTATACGTTATAACGTAATTGTGTATAACGTTATACGTTATAACGTAATAGTATATAACGTTATACGTTATAACGTAATAGTATGTAACGTTACACGTTATAACGTAATACTACATAACGCTGCATGATGTATAGTAGTACTATATATCGTTACACGTTGTATAGTAGTAATATATGACATTACACGTTATAACGTAATTGTGTATAACGTTATACGTTATAACGTAATAGTATATAACGTTATACGTTATAGCGTAACAGTATATAACGTTATACGTTATAACGTAATAGTATATAACGTTATACATTATAACGTAGTAGTATATAACGTTACACATTATAACGTAATACTACATAACGCTGCACGTTGTATAGTAATACTATATGTCGTTACACGTTGTATCGTAGTAGTATATAACGTTATACGTTATATCGTAATATTATATAACGTTATACGTTATAACGTAATAGTATATAGCGTTACACGTTATAACGTAATAGTATATAACGTTATACGTTATAACGTAATAGTATATAACGTTACACGTTATAACGTAATAGTATATAACGTTATATGTTATATCGCAGTAGTATATAACGTTACACGTTATAACGTAATAGTATATAACGTTATACGTTATAACGTAATAGTATATAACGTTACACGTTATAACATCATAGTATATAACGTTATACATTATAACGTAGTAGTATATAACGTTACACGTTATAACGTAATAGTATATACGTTATACGTTATAACGTAATAGTATATAACGTTATATGTTATATCGTAGTAGTATATAACGTTACACGTTATAACGTAATAGTATATAACGTTATACGTTATAACGTAATAGTATGTAATGTTACACGTTATAACGTAATACTACATAACGCTGCATGATGTATAGTAATACTATATATCGTTACACGTTGTATAGTAGTAATATATGACATTACACGTTATAAAGTAATTGTGTATAACGTTATACGTTATACCGTAATAGTATATAACGTTATACGTTATAGCGTAACAGTATATAACGTTATACGTTATAACGTAATAGTATATAACGTTATACATTATAACGTAGTAGTATATAACGTTACACGTTATAACGTAATACTACATAACGCTGCATGATGTATAGTAATACTATATATCGTTACACGTTGTATAGTAGTAGTATATAACGTTATACGTTATAACGTAATAGCATATAACGTTATACGTTATAACGTAATAGTATGTAACGTTACACGTTATAACGTAATACTACATAACGCTGCTCGCTGTATAGTAATACTATATGTCGTTACACGTTGTATCGTAGTAGTATATAACGTTACACGTTATAACGTAATAGTATATAACGTTATGCGTCATAGCGTAACAGTATATACTGTTATACGTTATAACGTAATAGTATATAACGTTATACATTATAACGTACTAGTTTATAACGTTACACGTTATAACGTAATACTACATAACGCTGCACGTTGTATAGTAATACTATATGACGCTACACGTTGTATCGTAGTAGTATATAACGTTATACATTATAACGTAATATTATGTAACGTTATACGTTATCACGTAATAGTATATAACGTTACACATTATAACTTAATACTACATAACGCTGCACGTTGTATAGTAGTACTATATATCGTCACACGTTGTATAGTAGTAGTATATAACGTTATACCTTATAAAGTTATATTATATAACGTTATACGTTATAACGTAATAGTATATAACGTTATACGTTATAGCGTAATAGCATATAACTTTATATGTTATATCGCAGTAATATATGACGTTACACGTTATAACGTAATTGTGTATAACGTTATACGTTATAACGTAATAGTATATAACGTTACATGTTATAGCGTAATAGTATATAACGTTATACGTTATAACGTAACAGTATATAACGTTACACGTTCTAACGTAATACTACATAACGCAGCAACTTGTATAGTAATACTATATGTCGTTACACGTTGTATCGTAGTAGTATATAACGTTATACGTTATAACGTAATAGTATATGACGCTATACGTTATTACGTCATAGTATATAACGTTATATGTTATATCGCGGTAATATATGACGTTACACGTTATATCGTAATTGTGTATAACGTTATACGTTATAACGTAATAGTATATAACGTTATACGTTATAGCGTAATAGTATATAACGTTATACGTTATAACGTAATAGTATATAACGTTATACGTTATAGCGTAATAGTATATAATGTTATACGTTATAACGTAATAGTATATGACGTTATACGTTATTACGTCATAGTATATAACGTTATATGTTATATCGCGGTAATATATGACGTTACACGTTATATCGTAATTGTGTATAACGTTATACGTTATAACGTAATAGTATATAACGTTATACGTTATAGCGTAATAGTATATAACGTTATACGTTATAACGTAATAGTATATAACGTTATACGTTCTAACGTAATACTACATAACGCAGCAACTTGTATAGTAATACTATATGTCGTTACACGTTGTATCGTAGTAGTATATAACGTTATACGTTATAACGTAATAGTATATGACGCTATACGTTATTACGTCATAGTATATAACGTTATATGTTATATCGCGGTAATATATGACGTTACACGTTATATCGTAATTGTGTATAACGTTATACGTTATAACGTAATAGTATATAACGTTATACGTTATATCGTAATTGTGTATAACGTTATACGTTATAACGTAATAGTATATAACGTTATACGTTATAGCGTAATAGTATATAACGTTATACGTTATAACGTAATAGTATATAACGTTATACGTTATAACATCATAGTATATAACGTTATACGTTATAACGTAATTGTGTATAACGTTATACGTTATAACGTAATAGTATATAACGTTATACGTTATAACGTAATAGTATGTAACGTTACACGTTATAACGTAATACTACATAACGCTGCATGATGTATAGTAGTACTATATATCGTTACACGTTGTATAGTAGTAATATATGACATTACACGTTATAACGTAATTGTGTATAACGTTATACGTTATAACGTAATAGTATATAACGTTATACGTTATAGCGTAACAGTATATAACGTTATACGTTATAACGTAATAGTATATAACGTTATACATTATAACGTAGTAGTATATAACGTTACACATTATAACGTAATACTACATAACGCTGCACGTTGTATAGTAATACTATATGTCGTTACACGTTGTATCGTAGTAGTATATAACGTTATACGTTATATCGTAATATTATATAACGTTATACGTTATAACGTAATAGTATATAGCGTTACACATTATAACGTAATAGTATATAACGTTATACGTTATAACGTAATAGTATATAACGTTACACGTTATAACGTAATAGTATATAACGTTATATGTTATATCGCAGTAGTATATAACGTTACACGTTATAACGTAATAGTATATAACGTTATACGTTATAACGTAATAGTATATAACGTTACACGTTATAACATCATAGTATATAACGTTATACATTATAACGTAGTAGTATATAACGTTACACGTTATAACGTAATAGTATATACGTTATACGTTATAACGTAATAGTATATAACGTTATATGTTATATCGTAGTAGTATATAACGTTACACGTTATAACGTAATAGTATATAACGTTATACGTTATAACGTAATAGTATGTAATGTTACACGTTATAACGTAATACTACATAACGCTGCATGATGTATAGTAATACTATATATCGTTACACGTTGTATAGTAGTAATATATGACATTACACGTTATAACGTAATTGTGTATAACGTTATACGTTATACCGTAATAGTATATAACGTTATACGTTATAGCGTAACAGTATATAACGTTATACGTTATAACGTAATAGTATATAACGCTATACATTATAACGTAGTAGTATATAACGTTACACGTTATAACGTAATACTACATAACGCTGCATGATGTATAGTAATACTATATATCGTTACACGTTGTATAGTAGTAGTATATAACGTTATACGTTATAACGTAATAGCATATAACGTTATACGTTATAACGTAATAGTATGTAACGTTACACGTTATAACGTAATACTACATAACGCTGCTCGCTGTATAGTAATACTATATGTCGTTACACGTTGTATCGTAGTAGTATATAACGTTATACGTTATAACGTAATATTATATAACGCTATACGTTATAACGTAATAGTATATAACGTTACACGTTATAACGTAATACTACATAACGCTGCATGATGTATAGTAATACTATATATCGATACACGTGGTGTAGTAGTAGTATATAACGTTATACGTTATAACGTAATAGTATATAATGTTATACGTTATAACGTAATAGTATATAACGTTATACGTTATAGCGTAATAGTATATAACGTTATACGTTATAACGTAATAGTATATAACGTTAAACATTATAACGCAGTAGTATATAACGTTACACGTTATAACGTAATACTACATAACGCTGCACGTTGTATAGTAATACTATATGTCGTTACAGGTTGTATCGTAGTAGTATATAACGTTATACGATATAACGTAATATTATACAACGTTATACGTTATAACGTAATAGTATATAACGTTATACGTTATAACGTAATCGTATATAACGTTACACGTTTTAATGTTATAGTATATAACGTTGTACGTTATGACGTAATTCTATATAACGTTATCCGTCATAACGTAATAGTGTATAACGTTATACGTTATAGCGTAATAGTATATAACGTTATACGTTATAACGTCATAGTATATAACGTTATACGTTATTACGTAATAGTATACAACGTTATACGTTATAACGTAATAGTATATAACGCTATACGTTATTACGTAATAGTATATAACGTTATAAGTTAGAAAATAAAGTATATAACATTATATGTTATATCGTAGTAGTATATAACGTTACACGTTATATCGTAATAGTATATAACGTTATATGTTATATCGTAGCAGTATATAACGTTACACGTTATAACGTAATAGTATATAACGTTATACGTTATAACGTAATAGTATATAACGTTATACGTTATAACATCATAGTATATAACGTTATACGTTATAACGTAATTGTGTATAACGTTATACGTTATAACGTAATAGTATATAACGTTATACGTTATAACGTAATAGTATGTAACGTTACACGTTATAACGTAATACTACATAACGCTGCATGATGTATAGTAGTACTATATATCGTTACACGTTGTATAGTAGTAATATATGACATTACACGTTATAACGTAATTGTGTATAACGTTATACGTTATAACGTAATAGTATATAACGCTATACGTTATTACGTAATAGTATATAACGTTATAAGTTAGAAAATAAAGTATATAACATTATATGTTATATCGTAGTAGTATATAACGTTACACGTTATAACGTAATAGTATATAACGTTATATGTTATAACGTAATAGTATATAACGTTATACGTTATAACGTAATAGTATATAACGTTACACGTTATAACGTAATACTACATAACGCTGCATGATGTATAGTAATACTATATATCGATACACGTGGTGTAGTAGTAGTATATAACGTTATACGTTATAACGTAATAGTATATAACGTTATACGTTATAACGTAATAGTATATAACGTTATACGTTATAGCGTAATAGTATATAACGTTATACGTTATAACGTAATAGTATATAACGTTAAACATTATAACGCAGTAGTATATAACGTTACACGTTATAACGTGATACTACATAACGCTGCACGTTGTATAGTAATACTATATGTCGTTACAGGTTGTATCGTAGTAGTATATAACGTTATACGATATAACGTAATATTATACAACGTTATACGTTATAACGTAATAGTATATAACGTTATACGTTATAACGTAATCGTATATAACGTTACACGTTTTAATGTTATAGTATATAACGTTGTACGTTATGACGTAATTCTATATAACGTTATCCGTCATAACGTAATAGTGTATAACGTTATACGTTATAGCGTAATAGTATATAACGTTATACGTTATAACGTCATAGTATATAACGTTATACGTTATTACGTAATAGTATACAACGTTATACGTTATAACGTAATAGTATATAACGCTATACGTTATTACGTAATAGTATATAACGTTATAAGTTAGAAAATAAAGTATATAACATTATATGTTATATCGTAGTAGTATATAACGTTACACGTTATAACGTAATAGTAAATAACGTTATATGTTATATCGTAGTAGTATATAACGTTACACGTTATAACGTAATAGTATATAACGTTATACGTTATAACGTAATAGTATATAACGTTATACGTTATAACGTAATAGTATATAACGTTATACGTTATAACGTAATAGTATGTAACGTTACATGTTATAACGTAATACTACATAACGCTGCATGATGTATAGTAGTACTATATATCGTTACACGTTGTATAGTAGTAATATATGACATTACACGTTATAACGTAATTGTGTATAACGTTATACGTTATAACGTAATAGTATATAACGTTATACGTTATAGCGTAACAGTATATAACGTTATACGTTATAACGTAATAGTATATAACGTTATACATTATAACGTAGTAGTATATAACGTTACACATTATAACGTAATACTACATAACGCTGCACGTTGTATAGTAATACTATATGTCGTTACACGTTGTATCGTAGTAGTATATAACGTTATACGTTATATCGTAATATTATATAACGTTATACGTTATAACGTAATAGTATATAGCGTTACACGTTATAACGTAATAGTATATAACGTTATACGTTATAACGTAATAGTATATAACGTTATACGTTATAACGTAATAGTATGTAACGTTACACGTTATAACGTAATACTACATAACGCTGCACGTTGTATAGTAATACTATATATCGTTACACGTTGTATAGTAGTAGTATATAACGTTATACGTTATAACGTAATAGTATATAACGTTATACGTTATAACGTAATAGTATATAACGTTAAACATTATAACGCAGTAGTATATAACGTTACACGTTATAACGTAATACTACATAACGCTGCACGTTGTATAGTAATACTATATGTCGTTACAGGTTGTATCGTAGTAGTATATAACGTTATACGATATAACGTAATATTATATAACGTTATACGTTATAACGTAATAGTATATAACGTTATACGTTATAACGTAATCGTATATAACGTTACACGTTTTAATGTTATAGTATATAACGTTGTACGTTATGACGTAATTCTATATAACGTTATCCGTCATAACGTAATAGTGTATAACGTTATACGTTATAGCGTAATAGTATATAACGTTATACGTTATAACGTCATAGTATATAACGTTATACGTTATTACGTAATAGTATACAACGTTATACGTTATAACGTAATAGTATATAACGCTATACGTTATTACGTAATAGTATATAACGTTATAAGTTAGAAAATAAAGTATATAACATTATATGTTATATCGTAGTAGTATATAACGTTACACGTTATAACGTAATAGTATATAACGTTATATGTTATATCGTAGTAGTATATAACGTTACACGTTATAACGTAATAGTATATAACGTTATACGTTATAACGTAATAGTATATAACGTTATACGTTATAACGTAATAGTATATAACGTTATACGTTATAACGTAATAGTATATAACGTTATACGTTATAACATCATAGTATATAACGTTATACGTTATAACGTAATTGTGTATAACGTTATACGTTATAACGTAATAGTATATAACGTTATACGTTATAACGTAATAGTATGTAACGTTACACGTTATAACGTAATACTACATAACGCTGCATGATGTATAGTAGTACTATATATCGTTACACGTTGTATAGTAGTAATATATGACATTACACGTTATAACGTAATTGTGTATAACGTTATACGTTATAACGTAATAGTATATAACGTTATACGTTATAGCGTAACAGTATATAACGTTATACGTTATAACGTAATAGTATATAACGTTATACATTATAACGTAGTAGTATATAACGTTACACATTATAACGTAATACTACATAACGCTGCACGTTGTATAGTAATACTATATGTCGTTACACGTTGTATCGTAGTAGTATATAACGTTATACGTTATATCGTAATATTATATAACGTTATACGTTATAACGTAATAGTATATAGCGTTACACGTTATAACGTAATAGTATATAACGTTATACGTTATAACGTAATAGTATATAACGTTATACGTTATAACGTAATAGTATGTAACGTTACACGTTATAACGTAATACTACATAACGCTGCACGTTGTATAGTAATACTATATATCGTTACACGTTGTATAGTAGTAGTATATAACGTTATACGTTATAACGTAATAGTATATAACGTTATACGTTATAACGTAATAGTATATACGTTATACGTTAGAACGTAATAGAATATAACTTTATATGTTATATCGCAGTAATATATGACGTTACACGTTATAACGTAATTGTGTATAACGTTATACGTTATAACGTAATAGTATATAACGTTATGCGTTATAGCGTAATACTATATAACGTTATACGTTATAACGTAATAGTATATAACGTTATACATTATAACGTAGTAGGATATAACGTTACACGTTATAACGTAATACTACATAACGCTGCACGTTGTATAGTAATACTATATGTCGTTACACGTTGTATCGTATTAGTATATAACGTTATACGTTATATCGTAATATTATATAACGTTATACGTTATAACGTAATAGTATATAACGTTATACGTTATAACGTAATAGTATATAACGTTATACGTTATAACGTAATAGTATATGACGTTGTACGTTATTACGTCATAGTATATAACGTTATACGTTATAACGTAATAGTATATAACGTTATACGTTATAACGTAATAGTATATAACGTTATACGTTATAACGTAATAGTATATAACGTTATACGTCATACCGTAATAGTATATAACGTTATACATTATAACGTAGTAGTATATAACGTTACACGTTATAACGTAATACTACATAACGCTGCACGTTGTATAGTAATACTATATGTCGTTACACGTTGTATCGTAGTGGTATATAACGTTATACGTTATAACGTAATATTATATACCGTTATACGTTATAACGTAATTGTGTATAACGTTATACGTTATAACGTAATAGTATATAACGTTATACGTTATAACGTAATAGTATATAACGTTATACGTTATAACGTAATAGTATATGACGTTATACGTTATTACGTCATAGTATATAACGTTATACGTTATAACGTAATAGTATATAACGTTATGCGTTATAGCGTAATAGTATATAACGTTATACATTATAACGTAGTATTATATACCGTTACACATTATAACGTAATACTACATAACGCTGCACGTTGTATAGTAATACAATATGTCGTTACACGTTGTATCGTAGTAGTATATAACGTTATACGTTATATCGTAATATTATATAACGTTATACGTTATAACGTAATAGTATATAACGTTACATGTTATAACGTAATAGTATATAACGTTATACGTTATAACGTAATAGTATATAACGTTATACGTTATTACGTAATAGTATATAACGTTATACGTTATAACGTAATAGTATATGACGTTATACGTTATTACGTCATAGTATATAACGTTATACGTTATATCGTAATAGTATATAACGTTATACGTTATAACGTAATAGTATATAACGTTATACGTCATACCGTAATAGTATATAACGTTATACGTTAGAACGTAAAAGTATATAACGTTATATGTTATATCGCAGTAGTATATGACGTTACACGTTATATCGTAATTGTGTATAACGTTATACGTTATAACGTAATAGTATATAACGTTATACGTTATAGCGTAATAGTATATAACGTTACACGTTATAACGTAATAGTATATAACGTTATGCGTCATAGCGTAACAGTATATACTGTTATACGTTATAACGTAATAGTATATAACGTTATACATTATAACGTACTAGTTTATAACGTTACACGTTATAACGTAATACTACATAACGCTGCACGTTGTATAGTAATACTATATGACGCTACACGTTGTATCGTAGTAGTATATAACGTTATACATTATAACGTAATATTATGTATCGTTATACGTTATCACGTAATAGTATATAACGTTACACATTATAACTTAATACTACATAACGCTGCACGTTGTATAGTAGTACTATATATCGTCACACGTTGTATAGTAGTAGTATATAACGTTATACCTTATAAAGTTATATTATATAACGTTATACGTTATAACGTAATAGTATATAACGTTATACGTTATAGCGTAATAGCATATAACTTTATATGTTATATCGCAGTAATATATGACGTTACACGTTATAACGTAATTGTGTATAACGTTATACGTTATAACGTAATAGTATATAACGTTACATGTTATAACGTAATAGTATATAACGTTATACGTTATAACGTAACAGTATATAACGTTACACGTTCTAACGTAATACTACATAACGCAGCAACTTGTATAGTAATACTATATGTCGTTACACGTTGTATCGTAGTAGTATATAACGTTATACGTTATAACGTAATAGTATATGACGCTATACGTTATTACGTCATAGTATATAACGTTATATGTTATATCGCGGTAATATATGACGTTACACGTTATATCGTAATTGTGTATAACGTTATACGTTATAACGTAATAGTATATAACGTTATAGGTTATAGCGTAATAGTATATAACGTTATACGTTATAACGTAATAGTATATAACGTTATACGTTATAGCGTAATAGTATATAATGTTATACGTTATAACGTAATAGTATATGACGTTATACGTTATTACGTCATAGTATATAACGTTATATGTTATATCGCGGTAATATATGACGTTACACGTTATATCGTAATTGTGTATAACGTTATACGTTATAACGTAATAGTATATAACGTTATACGTTATAGCGTAATAGTATATAACGTTATACGTTATAACGTAATAGTATATAACGTTATACGTTCTAACGTAATACTACATAACGCAGCAACTTGTATAGTAATACTATATGTCGTTACACGTTGTATCGTAGTAGTATATAACGTTATACGTTATAACGTAATAGTATATGACGCTATACGTTATTACGTCATAGTATATAACGTTATATGTTATATCGCGGTAATATATGACGTTACACGTTATATCGTAATTGTGTATAACGTTATACGTTATAACGTAATAGTATATAACGTTATACGTTATATCGTAATTGTGTATAACGTTATACGTTATAACGTAATAGTATATAACGTTATACGTTATAGCGTAATAGTATATAACGTTATACGTTATAACGTAATAGTATATAACGTTATACGTTATAACATCATAGTATATAACGTTATACGTTATAACGTAATTGTGTATAACGTTATACGTTATAACGTAATAGTATATAACGTTATACGTTATAACGTAATAGTATGTAACGTTACACGTTATAACGTAATACTACATAACGCTGCATGATGTATAGTAGTACTATATATCGTTACACGTTGTATAGTAGTAATATATGACATTACACGTTATAACGTAATTGTGTATAACGTTATACGTTATAACGTAATAGTATATAACGTTATACGTTATAGCGTAACAGTATATAACGTTATACGTTATAACGTAATAGTATATAACGTTATACATTATAACGTAGTAGTATATAACGTTACACATTATAACGTAATACTACATAACGCTGCACGTTGTATAGTAATACTATATGTCGTTACACGTTGTATCGTAGTAGTATATAACGTTATACGTTATATCGTAATATTATATAACGTTATACGTTATAACGTAATAGTATATAGCGTTAAACATTATAACGCAGTAGTATATAACGTTACACGTTATAACGTAATACTACACAACGCTGCACGTTGTATAGTAATACTATATGTCGTTACAGGTTGTATCGTAGTAGTATATAACGTTATACGATATAACGTAATATTATATAACGTTATACGTTATAACGTAATAGTATATAACGTTATACGTTATAACGTAATCGTATATAACGTTACACGTTTTAATGTTATAGTATATAACGTTGTACGTTATGACGTAATTCTATATAACGTTATCCGTCATAACGTAATAGTGTATAACGTTATACGTTATAGCGTAATAGTATATAACGTTATACGTTATAACGTCATAGTATATAACGTTATACGTTATTACGTAATAGTATACAACGTTATACGTTATAACGTAATAGTATATAACGCTATACGTTATTACGTAATAGTATATAACGTTATAAGTTAGAAAATAAAGTATATAACATTATATGTTATATCGTAGTAGTATATAACGTTACACGTTATAACGTAATAGTATATAACGTTATATGTTATATCGTAGTAGTATATAACGTTACACGTTATAACGTAATAGTATATAACGTTATACGTTATAACGTAATAGTATATAACGTTATACGTTATAACGTAATAGTATATAACGTTATACGTTATAACATCATAGTATATACCGTTATACGTTATAACGTAATTGTGTATAACGTTATACGTTATAACGTAATAGTATATAACGTTATACGTTATAACGTAATAGTATGTAACGTTACACGTTATAACGTAATACTACATAACGCTGCATGATGTATAGTAGTACTATATATCGTTACACGTTGTATAGTAGTAATATATGACATTACACGTTATAACGTAATTGTGTATAACGTTATACGTTATAACGTAATAGTATATAACGTTATACGTTATAGCGTAACAGTATATAACGTTATACGTTATAACGTAATAGTATATAACGTTATACATTATAACGTAGTAGTATATAACGTTACACATTATAACGTAATACTACATAACGCTGCACGTTGTATAGTAATGCTATATGTCGTTACACGTTGTATCGTAGTAGTATATAACGTTATACGTTATATCGTAATATTATATAACGTTATACGTTATAACGTAATAGTATATAGCGTTACACGTTATAACGTAATAGTATATAACGTTATACGTTATAACGTAATAGTATATAACGTTATACGTTATAACGTAATAGTATGTAACGTTACACGTTATAACGTAATACTACATAACGCTGCACGTTGTATAGTAATACTATATATCGTTACACGTTGTATAGTAGTAGTATATAACGTTATACGTTATAACGTAATAGTATATAACGTTATACGTTATAACGTAATAGTATATACGTTATACGTTACAACGTAATAGAATATAACTTTATATGTTATATCGCAGTAATATATGACGTTATACGTTATAACGTAATAGTATATACGTTATACGTTATAACGTAATAGTATATAACGTTATACGTTATAACGTAATAGTATATGACGTTGTACGTTATTACGTCATAGTATATAACGTTATACGTTATAACGTAATAGTATATAACGTTATACGTTATAACGTAATAGTATATAACGTTATACGTTATAACGTAATAGTATATAACGTTATACGTCATACCGTAATAGTATATAACGTTATACATTATAACGTAGTAGTATATAACGTTACACGTTATAACGTAATACTACATAACGCTGCACGTTGTATAGTAATACTATATGTCGTTACACGTTGTATCGTAGTAGTATATAACGTTATACGTTATATCGTAATATTATATAACGTTATACGTTATAACGTAATAGTATATAACGTTACATGTTATAACGTAATAGTATATAACGTTATACGTTATAACGTAATAGTATATAACGTTATACGTTATTACGTAATAGTATATAACGTTATACATAATAACGTAGTAGTATATAACGTTACACATTATAACGTAATACTACATAACGTTGCACGTTGTATAGTAATACTATATGTCGTTACACGTTGTATCGTAATAGTATATAATGTTATACGTTATAACGTAATAGTATATAAAGTTATACGTTATAACATCATAGTATATAACGTTATACGTTATAACGTAATTGTGTATAACGTTATACGTTATAACGTAATAGTATATAACGTTATACGTTATAGCGTAATAGTATGTAACGTTACACGTTATGACGTAATACTACATAACGCTGCACGTTGTATAGTAATACTATATATCGTCACACGTTGTATAGTAGTAGTATATAACGTTATACGTTATAACGTTATATTATATAACGTTATACGTTATAACGTAATGGTATATACGTTATACGTTACAACGTAATAGCATATAACTTTATATGTTATATCGCAGTAATATATGACGTTACACGTTATAACGTAATTGTGTATAACGTTATACCTTATAACGTAATAGTATATAACGTTATGCGTTATAGCGTAATACTACATAACGCTGCACGTTGTATAGTAATACTATATATCGTCACACGTTGTATAGTAGTAGTATATAACGTTATACGTTATAACGTAATATTATATAAC
Organism: Bombus terrestris; assembly: GCF_910591885.1. Lineage (NCBI taxonomy): Eukaryota > Metazoa > Arthropoda > Insecta > Hymenoptera > Apidae > Bombus > Bombus terrestris. The sequence continues at coordinate 5,066,672 of NC_063270.1, read as the reverse complement.
GTTACACGTTATAACGTAATACTACATAACGCTGCACGTTGTATAGTAATACTATATGTCGTTACACGTTGTATCGTAGTAGTATATAACGTTATACGTTATAACGTAATAGTATATAACGTTATACATTATAACGTAGTAGTATATAACGTTACACGTTATAACGTAATACTACATAACGCTGCACGTTGTATAGTAATACTATATGTTGTAACACGTTGTATCGTGGTAGTATATAACGTTATACGTTATAACGTAATAGTATATGACGTTATACGTTATTACGTCATAGTATATAACGTAATACGTTATAACGTAATAGTATATAACGATATACGTTATAACGTAATAGTATATAACGTTATACGTTATAACGTAATAGTATATAACGTTATACGTTATAACGTAATAGTATATAACGTTATACGTTATAACGTAATAGTATATAACGTTATACGTTATAACGTAATAGTATATAACGTTATACGTTATAACGTAATAGTATATAACGTTACACGTTATAACGTAATACTACATAACGCTGCATGATGTATAGTAATACTATATATCGTTGCACGTTGTATAGTAGTAGTATATAACGTTATACGTTATAACGTAATAGTATATAACGTTATACGTTATAACGTAATAGTATATATCGTTATACGTTATAACGTAATAGTATGTAACGTTACACGTTATAACGTAATACTACATAACGCTGCACGTTGTATAGTAATACAATATATCGTTACACGTTGTATAGTAGTAGTATATAACGTTATACGTTATAACGTAATAGTATATAACGTTATACGTTATCACGTAATATTATATAGCGTTATAGGTTATAACGTAATAGTATATAACGTTATACGTTATAACGTAATATTATATAACGTTATACGTTATAACGTAATAGTATATAACGTCACACGTTTTAACGTAATAGTATATAACGTTGTACGTTATAACGTAATGCTCTATAACGTTAGACGTCATAACTTAATACTATATAACGTTATACGTTATAACGTAATAGTATATAACGTTACACGTTTTAATGTAATAGTATATAACGTTGTACGTTATGACGTAATTCTATATAACGTTATCCGTTATAACGTAATAGTGTATAACGTTATACGTTATAGCGTAAGAGTATATAACGTTATACGTTATAACGTCATAGTATATAACGCTATACGTTATTACGTAATAGTATATAACGTTATAAGTTAGAAAATAAAGTATATACCGTTATATGTTATATCGTAGTAGTATATAACGTTATACGTTATAACGTAATAGTATGTAACGCTACACGTTATAACGTAATACTACATAACGCTGCATGATGTATAGTAATACTATATATCGTTACACGTTGTATAGTAGTAGTATATAACGTTATACGTTATAACGTAATAGTATATAACGTTATACATTATAACGTAATAGCATATAACGTTATACGTTATAGCGTAATAGTATGTAACGTTACACGTTATAACGTAATACTACATAACGCTGCTCGTTGTATAGTAATACTATATATCGTTACACGTTGTATAGTAGTAGTATATAACGTTATACGGTATAACGTAATAGTATATAACGTTATACGTTATAACGTAACAGTATATAACGTTACACATTCTAACGTAATACTACATAACGCTGCACGTTGTATAGTAATACTATATGTCGTTACACGTTGTATCGTAGTAGTATATAACGTTATACATTATAACGTAATATTATATAACGTTATACGTTATCACGTAATAGTATATAACGTTATGCGTCATAGCGTAACAGTATATACTGTTATACGTTATAACGTAATAGTATATAACGTTATACATTATAACGTACTAGTTTATAACGTTACACGTTATAACGTAATACTACATAACGCTGCACGTTGTATAGTAATACTATATGACGCTACACGTTGTATCGTAGTAGTATATAACGTTATACATTATAACGTAATATTATGTAACGTTATACGTTATCACGTAATAGTATATAACGTTACACATTATAACTTAATACTACATAACGCTGCACGTTGTATAGTAATACTATATATCGTCACACGTTGTATAGTAGTAGTATATAACGTTATACCTTATAACGTTATATTATATAACGTTATACGTTATAACGTAATAGTATATAACGTTATACGTTATAGCGTAATAGCATATAACTTTATATGTTATATCGCAGTAATATATGACGTTACACGTTATAACGTAATTGTGTATAACGTTATACGTTATAACGTAATAGTATATAACGTTACATGTTATAACGTAATAGTATATAACGTTATACGTTATAACGTAAGAGTATATAACGTTACACGTTCTAACGTAATACTACATAACGCTGCACGTTGCATAGTAATACTATATGACGTTACACGTTGTATCGTAGTAGTATATAACGTTATACGTTATAACGTAATAGTATATGACGTTATACGTTATTACGTCATAGTATATAACGTTATATGTTATATCGCGGTAATATATGACGTTACACGTTATATCGTAATTGTGTATAACGTTATACGTTATAACGTAATAGTATATAACGTTATACGTTATAGCGTAATAGTATATAACGTTATACGTTATAACGTAATAGTATATAACGTTATACGTTATAGCGTAATAGTATATAACGTTATACGTTATAACGTAATAGTATATAACGTTAAACATTATAACGCAGTAGTATATAACGTTATACGTTATAACGTAATACTACATAACGCTGCACGTGTATAGTAATACTATATGTCGTTACACGTTGTATCGTAGTAGTATATAACGTTATACCTTATAACGTTATATTATATAACGTTATACGTTATAACGTAATAGTATATAACGTTATACGTTATAGCGTAATAGCATATAACTTTATATGTTATATCGCAGTAATATATGACGTTACACGTTATAACGTAATTGTGTATAACGTTATACGTTATAACGTAATAGTATATAACGTTACATGTTATAACGTAATAGTATATAACGTTATACGTTATAACGTAAGAGTATATAACGTTACACGTTCTAACGTAATACTACATAACGCTGCACGTTGCATAGTAATACTATATGACGTTACACGTTGTATCGTAGTAGTATATAACGTTATACGTTATAACGTAATAGTATATGACGTTATACGTTATTACGTCATAGTATATAACGTTATATGTTATATCGCGGTAATATATGACGTTACACGTTATATCGTAATTGTGTATAACGTTATACGTTATAACGTAATAGTATATAACGTTATACGTTATAGCGTAATAGTATATAACGTTATACGTTATAACGTAATAGTATATAACGTTATACGTTATAGCGTAATAGTATATAACGTTATACGTTATAACGTAATAGTATATAACGTTAAACATTATAACGCAGTAGTATATAACGTTATACGTTATAACGTAATACTACATAACGCTGCACGTGTATAGTAATACTATATGTCGTTACACGTTGTATCGTAGTAGTATATAACGTTATACGTTATAACGTAATATTATATAACGTTATACGTTATAACGTAATAGTATATAACGTTATACGTAATAACGTAATAGTATATAACGTTATACGTTATAACGTAATAGTATATAACGTTATACGTTATAACGTAATAGTATATAACGTTACACGTTATAACGTAATACTACATAACGCTGCATGATGTATAGTAATACTATATATCGTTACACGTTGTATAGTAGTAGTATATAACGTTATACGTTATAACGTAATAGCATATAACGTTATACGTTATAAGGTAATAGTATGTAACGTTACACGTTATAACGTAATACTACATAACGCTGCTCGCTGTATAGTAATACTATATGTCGTTACACGTTGTATCGTAGTAGTATATAACGTTATACGTTATAACGTAATATTATATTTCGTTATACGTTATAACGTAATAGTATATAACGTTATACGTTATAACGTAATAGTATATAACGTTATACGTTATAACGTAATAGTATATAACGTTATACGTTATAACGTAATAGTATATAACGTTACACGTTATAACGTAATACTACATAACGCTGCATGATGTATAGTAATAGTATATATCGTTACACGTGGTGTAGTAGTAGTATATAACGTTATACGTTATAACGTAATAGTATATAACGTTATACGTTATAACGTAATAGTATATAACGTTATACGTTATATCGTAATATTATATAACGTTATACGTTATAACGTAATAGTATATAACGTTATACGTTATAACGTAATAGTATATAACGTTATACGTTATAACGTAATAGTATATAACGTTATACGTTATAACGTAATAGTATGTAACGTTACACGTTATAACGTAATACTACATAACGCTGCACGTTGTATAGTAATACTATATATCGTTACACGTTGTATAGTAGTAGTATATAACGTTATACGTTATAACGTAATAGTATATAACGTTATACGTTATAACGTAATAGTATATAACGTTATACGTTATAACGTAATAGTATATAACGTTATACGTTATAACGTAATAGTATATGACGTTATACGTTATTACGTAATAGTATATAACGTTATACGTTATAACGTAATAGTATATAACGTTATACGTCATACCGTAATAGTATATAACGTTATACGTTAGAACGTAATAGTATATAACGTTACATGTTATAACGTAATAGTATATAACGTTATACGTTATAGCGTAATAGTATATAACGTTACATGTTATAACGTAATAGTATATAACGTTATACGTTATAACGTAATAGTATATAACGTTACATGTTATAACGTAATAGTATATAACGTTATACGTTATAGCGTAATAGTATATAACGTTATACGTTATAACGTAATAGTATATAACGTTATACGTTATAACGTAATAGTATATAACGTTATACGTTATAACGTAATAGTATATAACGTTATACGTTATAACGTAATAGTATATAACGTTATACGTTATAACATCATATTATATAACGTTATACGTTATAACGTAATTGTGTATAACGTTATACGTTATAACGTAATAGTATATAACGTTATACGTTATATCGTAATATTATATAACGTTATACGTTATAACGTAATAGTATATAGCGTTACACGTTATAACGTAATAGTATATAACGTTATACGTTATAACGTAATAGTATATAACGTTATACATTATAACGTAGTAGTATATACCGTTACACATTATAACGTAATACTACATAACGCTGCACGTTGTATAGTAATACAATATGTCGTTACACGTTGTATCGTAGTAGTATATAACGTTATACGTTATATCGTAATATTATATAACGTTATACGTTATAACGTAATAGTATATAACGTTATACGTTATAACGTAATAGTATATAACGTTATACGTTATAACGTAATAGTATGTAACGTTACACGTTATAACGTAATACTACATAACGCTGCACGTTGTATAGTAATACTATATATCGTTACACGTTGTATAGTAGTAGTATATAACGTTATACGTTATAACGTAATAGTATATAACGTTATACGTTATAACGTAATAGTATATAACGTTATACGTTATAACGTAATAGTATATAACGTTATACGTTATAACGTAACAGTATATGACGTTATACGTTATTACGTACTAGTATATAACGTTATACGTTATAACGTAATAGTATATAACGTTATACGTCATACCGTAATAGTATATAACGTTATACGTTAGAACGTAATAGTATATAACGTTACATGTTATAACGTAATAGTATATAACGTTATACGTTATAGCGTAATAGTATATAACGTTACATGTTATAACGTAATAGTATATAACGTTATACGTTATAACGTAATAGTATATAACGTTACATGTTATAACGTAATAGTATATAACGTTATACGTTATAGCGTAATAGTATATAACGTTATACGTTATAACGTAATAGTATATAACGTTATACGTTATAACGTAATAGTATATAACGTTATACGTTATAACGTAATAGTATATAACGTTATACGTTATAACGTAATAGTATATAGCGTTATACGTTATAACATCATATTATATAACGTTATACGTTATAACGTAATTGTGTATATCGTTATACGTTATAACGTAATAGTATATAACGTTATACGTTATATCGTAATATTATATAACGTTATACGTTATAACGTAATAGTATATAGCGTTACACGTTATAACGTAATAGTATATAACGTTATACGTTATAACGTAATAGTATATAACGTTATACATTATAACGTAGTAGTATATACCGTTACACATTATAACGTAATACTACATAACGCTGCACGTTGTATAGTAATACAATATGTCCTTACACGTTGTATCGTAGTAGTATATAACGTTATACGTTATATCGTAATAGTATATAACGTTATACATTATAACGTAGTAGTATATAACGTTACACATTATAACGTAATACTACATAACGCTGCACGTTGTATAGTAATACTATATATCGTTACACGTTGTATAGTAGTAGTATATAACGTTATACGTTATATCGTAATATTATATAACGTTATACGTTATAACGTAATAGTATATAGCGTTACACGTTATAACGTAATAGTATATAACGTTATACGTTATAGCGTAATAGTATATAACGTTATACGTTATAACGTAATAGTACGTAACGTTACACGTTGTAACGTAATACTACATAACGCTGCACGTTGTATAGTAATACTATATATCCTTACACGTTGTATAGTAGTAGTATATAACGTTATACGTTATAACGTAATAGTATATAACGTTATACGTTATAACGTCATAGTATATAACGTTACACGTTATTACGTAATAGTATATAACGTTATACGTTATAACGTAATAGTATGTAACGTTACACGTTATAACGTAATACTACATAATGCTGCTCGTTGTATAGTAATACTATATATCGTTACACGTTGTATAGTAGTAGTATATAACGTTATATGGTATAACGTAATAGTATATAACGTTATACGTTATGACGTAACAGTATATAACGTTACACGCTATAACGTAATACTACATAACGCTGCACGTTGTATAGTAATACTATATATCGTCACACGTTGTTTAGTAGTAGTATATAACGTTATACGTTATAACGTAATATTATATAACGTTATACGTTACAACGTAATAGTATAGAACTTCATATGTTATATCGCAGTAATATATGACATTACACGTTATAACGTAATTGTGTATAACGTTATACGTTATAACGTAATAGTATATAACGTTATACGTTATAGCGTAACAGTATATAACGTTATACGTTATAACGTAATAGTATATAACGTTATACATTATAACGTAGTAGTATATAACGTTACACATTATAACGTAATACTACATAACGCTGCACGTTGTATAGTAATACTATATGTCGTTACACGTTGTATCGTAGTAGTATATAACGTTATACGTTATATCGTAATATTATATAACGTTATACGTTATAACGTAATAGTATATAGCGTTACACGTTATAACGTAATAGTATATAACGTTATACGTTATAACGTAATAGTATGTAACGTTACACGTTATAACGTAATACTACATAACGCTGCACGTTGTATAGTAATACTATATATCGTTACACGTTGTATAGTAGTAGTATATAACGTTATACGTTATAACGTAATAGTATATAACGTTATACGTTATAACGTAATAGTATATAACGTTAAACATTATAACGCAGTAGTATATAACGTTACACGTTATAACGTAATACTACATAACGCTGCACGTTGTATAGTAATACTATATGTCGTTACAGGTTGTATCGTAGTAGTATATAACGTTATACGATATAACGTAATATTATATAACGTTATACGTTATAACGTAATAGTATATAACGTTATACGTTATAACGTAATCGTATATAACGTTACACGTTTTAATGTTATAGTATATAACGTTGTACGTTATGACGTAATTCTATATAACGTTATCCGTCATAACGTAATAGTGTATAACGTTATACGTTATAGCGTAATAGTATATAACGTTATACGTTATAACGTCATAGTATATAACGTTATACGTTATTACGTAATAGTATACAACGTTATACGTTATAACGTAATAGTATATAACGCTATACGTTATTACGTAATAGTATATAACGTTATAAGTTAGAAAATAAAGTATATAACATTATATGTTATATCGTAGTAGTATATAACGTTACACGTTATAACGTAATAGTATATAACGTTATATGTTATATCGTAGTAGTATATAACGTTACACGTTATAACGTCATAGTATATAACGTTATACGTTATAACGTAATAGTATATAACGTTATACGTTATAACGTAATAGTATATAACGTTATACGTTATAACATCATAGTATATACCGTTATACGTTATAACGTAATTGTGTATAACGTTATACGTTATAACGTAATAGTATATAACGTTATACGTTATAACGTAATAGTATGTAACGTTACACGTTATAACGTAATACTACATAACGCTGCATGATGTATAGTAGTACTATATATCGTTACACGTTGTATAGTAGTAATATATGACATTACACGTTATAACGTAATTGTGTATAACGTTATACGTTATAACGTAATAGTATATAACGTTATACGTTATAGCGTAACAGTATATAACGTTATACGTTATAACGTAATAGTATATAACGTTATACATTATAACGTAGTAGTATATAACGTTACACATTATAACGTAATACTACATAACGCTGCACGTTGTATAGTAATACTATATGTCGTTACACGTTGTATCGTAGTAGTATATAACGTTATACGTTATATCGTAATATTATATAACGTTATACGTTATAACGTAATAGTATATAGCGTTACAGGTTATAACGTAATAGTATATAACGTTATACGTTATAACGTAATAGTATATAACGTTATACGTTATAACGTAATAGTATGTAACGTTACACGTTATAACGTAATACTACATAACGCTGCACGTTGTATAGTAATACTATATATCGTTACACGTTGTATAGTAGTAGTATATAACGTTATACGTTATAACGTAATAGTATATAACGTTATACGTTATAACGTAATAGTATATACGTTATACGTTACAACGTAATAGAATATAACTTTATATGTTATATCGCAGTAATATATGACGTTATACGTTATAACGTAATAGTATATACGTTATACGTTATAACGTAATAGTATATAACGTTATACGTTATAACGTAATAGTATATGACGTTGTACGTTATTACGTCATAGTATATAACGTTATACGTTATAACGTAATAGTATATAACGTTATACGTTATAACGTAATAGTATATAACGTTATACGTTATAACGTAATAGTATATATCGTTATACGTCATACCGTAATAGTATATAACGTTATACATTATAACGTAGTAGTATATAACGTTACACGTTATAACGTAATACTACATAACGCTGCACGTTGTATAGTAATACTATATGTCGTTACACGTTGTATCGTAGTAGTATATAACGTTATACGTTATATCGTAATATTATATAACGTTATACGTTATAACGTAATAGTATATAACGTTACATGTTATAACGTAATAGTATATAACGTTATACGTTATATCGTAGTAGTATATAACGTTATACGTTATATCGTAATATTATATAACGTTATACGTTATAACGTAATAGTATATAGCGTTACACGTTATAACGTAATAGTATATAACGTTATACGTTATAACGTAATAGTATATAACGTTATACGTTATAACGTAATAGTATGTAACGTTACACGTTATAACGTAATACTACATAACGCTGCACGTTGTATAGTAATACTATATATCGTTACACGTTGTATAGTAGTAGTATATAACGTTATACGTTATAACGTAATAGTATATAACGTTATACGTTATAACGTAATAGTATATACGTTATACGTTACAACGTAATAGAATATAACTTTATATGTTATATCGCAGTAATATATGACGTTATACGTTATAACGTAATAGTATATACGTTATACGCTATAACGTAATAGTATATAACGTTATACGTTATAACGTAATAGTATATGACGTTGTACGTTATTACGTCATAGTATATAACGTTATACGTTATAACGTAATAGTATATAACGTTATACGTTATAACGTAATAGTATATAACGTTATACGTTATAACGTAATAGTATATATCGTTATACGTCATACCGTAATAGTATATAACGTTATACATTATAACGTAGTAGTATATAACGTTACACGTTATAACGTAATACTACATAACGCTGCACGTTGTATAGTAATACTATATGTCGTTACACGTTGTATCGTAGTAGTATATAACGTTATACGTTATATCGTAATATTATATAACGTTATACGTTATAACGTAATAGTATATAACGTTACATGTTATAACGTAATAGTATATAACGTTATACGTTATAACGTAATAGTATATAACGTTATACGTTATATCGTAATATTATATAACGTTATACGTTATAACGTAATAGTATATAGCGTTACACGTTATAACGTAATAGTATATAACGTTATACGTTATAACGTAATAGTATATAACGTTATACGTTATAACGTAATAGTATGTAACGTTACACGTTATAACGTAATACTACATAACGCTGCACGTTGTATAGTAATACTATATATCGTTACACGTTGTATAGTAGTAGTATATAACGTTATACGTTATAACGTAATAGTATATAACGTTATACGTTATAACGTAATAGTATATACGTTATACGTTACAACGTAATAGAATATAACTTTATATGTTATATCGCAGTAATATATGACGTTATACGTTATAACGTAATAGTATATACGTTATACGCTATAACGTAATAGTATATAACGTTATACGTTATAACGTAATAGTATATGACGTTGTACGTTATTACGTCATAGTATATAACGTTATACGTTATAACGTAATAGTATATAACGTTATACGTTATAACGTAATAGTATATAACGTTATACGTTATAACGTAATAGTATATAACGTTATACGTCATACCGTAATAGTATATAACGTTATACATTATAACGTAGTAGTATATAACGTTACACGTTATAACGTAATACTACATAACGCTGCACGTTGTATAGTAATACTATATGTCGTTACACGTTGTATCGTAGTAGTATATAACGTTATACGTTATAACGTAATATTATATAACGTTATACGTTATAACGTAATAGTATATAACGTTATACGTTATAACGTAATAGTATATAACGTTATACGTTATAACGTAATAGTATATAACGTTATACGTTATAACGTAATAGTATATGACGTTATACGTTATTACGTCATAGTATATAACGTTATACGTTATAACGTAATAGTATATAACGTTATGCGTTATAGCGTAATAGTATATAACGTTATACATTATAACGTAGTATTATATACCGTTACACATTATAACGTAATACTACATAACGCTGCACGTTGTATAGTAATACAATATGTCGTTACACGTTGTATCGTAGTAGTATATAACGTTATACGTTATATCGTAATATTATATAACGTTATACGTTATAACGTAATAGTATATAACGTTACATGTTATAACGTAATAGTATATAGCGTTATACGTTATAACGTAATAGTATATAACGTTATATGTTATATCGCAGTAGTATATGACGTTACACGTTATATCGTAATTGTGTATAACGTTATACGTTATAACGTAATAGTATATAACGTTATACGTTATAGCGTAATAGTATATAACGTTACACGTTATAACGTAATAGTATATAACGTTATACGTTATAACGTAATAGTATATAACGTTATACGTTATAACGTAATAGTATATAACGTTATACATAATAACGTAGTAGTATATAACGTTACACATTATAACGTAATACTACATAACGTTGCACGTTGTATAGTAATACTATATGTCGTTACACGTTGTATCGTAATAGTATATAATGTTATACGTTATAACGTAATAGTATATAAAGTTATACGTTATAACATCATAGTATATAACGTTATACGTTATAACGTAATTGTGTATAACGTTATACGTTATAACGTAATAGTATATAACGTTATACGTTATAGCGTAATAGTATGTAACGTTACACGTTATAACGTAATACTACATAACGCTGCACGTTGTATAGTAATACTATATATCGTCACACGTTGTATAGTAGTAGTATATAACGTTATACGTTATAACGTTATATTATATAACGTTATACGTTATAACGTAATGGTATATACGTTATACGTTACAACGTAATAGCATATAACTTTATATGTTATATCGCAGTAATATATGACGTTACACGTTATAACGTAATTGTGTATAACGTTATACGTTATAACGTAATAGTATATAACGTTATGCGTTATAGCGTAATACTACATAACGCTGCACGTTGTATAGTAATACTATATATCGTCACACGTTGTATAGTAGTAGCATATAACGTTATACGTTATAACGTAATATTATATAACGTTACACGTTATAACGTAATACTACATAACGCTGCACGTTGTATAGTAATACTATATGTCGTTACACGTTGTATCGTAGTAGTATATAACGTTATACGTTATAACGTAATAGTATATAACGTTATACATTATAACGTAGTAGTATATAACGTTACACGTTATAACGTAATACTACATAACGCTGCACGTTGTATAGTAATACTATATGTTGTAACACGTTGTATCGTGGTAGTATATAACGTTATACGTTATAACGTAATAGTATATGACGTTATACGTTATTACGTCATAGTATATAACGTAATACGTTATAACGTAATAGTATATAACGATATACGTTATAACGTAATAGTATATAACGTTATACGTTATAACGTAATAGTATATAACGTTATACGTTATAACGTAATAGTATATAACGTTATACGTTATAACGTAATAGTATATAACGTTATACGTTATAACGTAATAGTATATAACGTTACACGTTATAACGTAATACTACATAACGCTGCATGGTGTATAGTAATACTATATATCGTTGCACGTTGTATAGTAGTAGTATATAACGTTATACGTTATAACGTAATATTATATAACGTTATACGTTATAACGTAATAGTATATAACGTTACACGTTATAACGTTATATTATATAACGTTATACGTTATAACGTAATAGTATATAACGTTATACGTTATAACGTAATAGTATATAACGTTATACGTTATAACGTAATAGTATATATCGTTATACGTTATAACGTAATAGTATGTAACGTTACACGTTATAACGTAATACTACATAACGCTGCACGTTGTATAGTAATACAATATGTCGTTACACGTTGTATAGTAGTAGTATATAACGTTATACGTTATAACGTAATAGTATATAACGTTATACGTTATCACGTAATATTATATAGCGTTATAGGTTATAACGTAATAGTATATAACGTTATACGTTATAACGTAATATTATATAACGTTATACGTTATAACGTAATAGTATATAACGTCACACGTTTTAACGTAATAGTATATAACGTTGTACGTTATAACGTAATGCTATATAACGTTAGACGTCATAACTTAATACTATATAACGTTATACGTTATAACGTAATAGTATATAACGTTACACGTTTTAATGTAATAGTATATAACGTTGTACGTTATGACGTAATTCTATATAACGTTATCCGTTATAACGTAATAGTGTATAACGTTATACGTTATAGCGTAAGAGTATATAACGTTATACGTTATAACGTCATAGTATATAACGCTATACGTTATTACGTAATACTACATAACGCTGCATGATGTATAGTAATACTATATATCGTTACACGTTGTATAGTAGTAGTATATAACGTTATACGTTATAACGTAATAGTATATAACGTTATACATTATAACGTAATAGCATATAACGTTATACGTTATAGCGTAATAGTATGTAACGTTACACGTTATAACGTAATACTACATAACGCTGCTCGTTGTATAGTAATACTATATATCGTTACACGTTGTATAGTAGTAGTATATAACGTTATACGGTATAACGTAATAGTATATAACGTTATACGTTATAACGTAACAGTATATAACGTTACACATTCTAACGTAATACTACATAACGCTGCACGTTGTATAGTAATACTATATGTCGTTACACGTTGTATCGTAGTAGTATATAACGTTATACATTATAACGTAATATTATATAACGTTATACGTTATCACGTAATAGTATATAACGTTATGCGTCATAGCGTAACAGTATATACTGTTATACGTTATAACGTAATAGTATATAACGTTATACATTATAACGTACTAGTTTATAACGTTACACGTTATAACGTAATACTACATAACGCTGCACGTTGTATAGTAATACTATATGACGCTACACGTTGTATCGTAGTAGTATATAACGTTATACATTATAACGTAATATTATGTAACGTTATACGTTATCACGTAATAGTATATAACGTTACACATAATAACTTAATACTACATAACGCTGCACGTTGTATAGTAATACTATATATCGTCACACGTTGTATAGTAGTAGTATATAACGTTATACCTTATAACGTTATATTATATAACGTTATACGTTATAACGTAATAGTATATAACGTTATACGTTATAACGTAATGGTATATAACGTTATACGTTATAACGTAATAGTATATGACGTTATACGTTATTACGTAATAGCATATAACTTTATATGTTATATCGCAGTAATATATGACGTTACACGTTATAACGTAATTGTGTATAACGTTATACGTTATAACGTAATAGTATATAACGTTACATGTTATAACGTAATAGTATATAACGTTATACGTTATAACGTAAGAGTATATAACGTTACACGTTCTAACGTAATACTACATAACGCTGCACGTTGCATAGTAATACTATATGTCGTTACACGTTGTATCGTAGTAGTATATAACGTTATACGTTATAACGTAATAGTATATAACGTTATACGTTATAACGTAATATTATATTTCGTTATACGTTATAACGTAATAGTATATAACGTTATACGTTATAACGTAATAGTATATAACGTTATACGTTATAACGTAATAGTATATAACGTTATACGTTATAACGTAATAGTATATAACGTTACACGTTATAACGTAATACTACATAACGCTGCATGATGTATAGTAATAGTATATATCGTTACACGTGGTGTAGTAGTAGTATATAACGTTATACGTTATAACGTAATAGTATATAACGTTATACGTTATAACGTAATAGTATATAATGTTATACGTTATAGCGTAATAGTATATAACGTTATACGTTATAACGTAATAGTATATAACGTTAAACATTATAACGCAGTAGTATATAACGTTACACGTTATAACGTAATACTACATAACGCTGCACGTTGTATAGTAATACTATATGTCGTTACAGGTTGTATCGTAGTAGTATATAACATTATACGATATAACGTAATATTATATAACGTTATACGTTATAACGTAATAGTATATAACGTTATACGTTATAACGTAATCGTATATAACGTTACACGTTTTAATGTTATAGTATATAACGTTGTACGTTATGACGTAATTCTATATAACGTTATCCGTCATAACGTAATAGTGTATAACGTTATACGTTATGGCGTAATAGTATATAACGTTATACGTTATAACGTCATAGTATATAACGTTATACGTTATTACGTAATAGTATATAACGTTATACGCTATAACGTAATAGTATATAACGCTATACGTTATTACGTAATAGTATATAACGTTATAAGTTAGAAAATAAAGTATATAACGTTATATGTTATATCGTAGTAGTATATAACGTTACACGTTATAACGTAATAGTATATAACGTTATATGTTATATCGTAGTAGTATATAACGTTACAGGTTATAACGTAATAGTATATAACGTTATACGTTATAACGTAATAGTATATAACGTTATACGTTATAACATCATAGTATATAACGTTATACGTTATAACGTAATTGTGTATAACGTTATACGTTATAACGTAATAGTATATAACGTTATACGTTATATCGTAATATTATATAACGTTATACATTATAACGTACTAGTTTATAACGTTACACGTTATAACGTAATACTACATAACGCTGCACGTTGTATAGTAATACTATATGACGCTACACGTTGTATCGTAGTAGTATATAACGTTATACATTATAACGTAATATTATGTAACGTTATACGTTATCACGTAATAGTATATAACGTTACACATTATAACTTAATACTACATAACGCTGCACGTTGTATAGTAATACTATATATCGTCACACGTTGTATAGTAGTAGTATATAACGTTATACCTTATAACGTTATATTATATAACGTTATACGTTATAACGTAATAGTATATAACGTTATACGTTATTACGTAATAGCATATAACTTTATATGTTATATCGCAGTAATATATGACGTTCCACGTTATAACGTAATTGTGTATAACGTTATACGTTATAACGTAATAGTATATAACGTTACATGTTATAACGTAATAGTATATAACGTTATACGTTATAACGTAAGAGTATATAACGTTACACGTTCTAACGTAATACTACATAACGCTGCACGTTGCATAGTAATACTATATGTCGTTACACGTTGTATCGTAGTAGTATATAACGTTATACGTTATAACGTAATAGTATATGACGTTATACGTTATTACGTAATAGCATATAACTTTATATGTTATATCGCAGTAATATATGACGTTACACGTTATAACGTAATTGTGTATAACGTTATACGTTATAACGTAATAGTATATAACGTTACATGTTATAACGTAATAGTATATAACGTTATACGTTATAACGTAAGAGTATATAACGTTACACGTTCTAACGTAATACTACATAACGCTGCACGTTGCATAGTAATACTATATGTCGTTACACGTTGTATCGTAGTAGTATATAACGTTATACGTTATAACGTAATAGTATATAACGTTATACGTTATAACGTAATATTATATTTCGTCATACGTTATAACGTAATAGTATATAACGTTATACGTTATAACGTAATAGTATATAACGTTATACGTTATAACGTAATAGTATATAACGTTATACGTTATAACGTAATAGTATATAACGTTACACGTTATAACGTAATACTACATAACGCTGCATGATGTATAGTAATAGTATATATCGTTACACGTGGTGTAGTAGTAGTATATAACGTTATACGTTATAACGTAATAGTATATAACGTTATACGTTATAACGTAATAGTATATAATGTTATACGTTATAGCGTAATAGTATATAACGTTATACGTTATAACGTAATAGTATATAACGTTAAACATTATAACGCAGTAGTATATAACGTTACACGTTATAACGTAATACTACATAACGCTGCACGTTGTATAGTAATACTATATGTCGTTACAGGTTGTATCGTAGTAGTATATAACATTATACGATATAACGTAATATTATATAACGTTATACGTTATAACGTAATAGTATATAACGTTATACGTTATAACGTAATCGTATATAACGTTACACGTTTTAATGTTATAGTATATAACGTTGTACGTTATGACGTAATTCTATATAACGTTATCCGTCATAACGTAATAGTGTATAACGTTATACGTTATGGCGTAATAGTATATAACGTTATACGTTATAACGTCATAGTATATAACGTTATACGTTATTACGTAATAGTATATAACGTTATACGCTATAACGTAATAGTATATAACGCTATACGTTATTACGTAATAGTATATAACGTTATAAGTTAGAAAATAAAGTATATAACGTTATATGTTATATCGTAGTAGTATATAACGTTACACGTTATAACGTAATAGTATATAACGTTATATGTTATATCGTAGTAGTATATAACGTTACAGGTTATAACGTAATAGTATATAACGTTATACGTTATAACGTAATAGTATATAACGTTATACGTTATAACATCATAGTATATAACGTTATACGTTATAACGTAATTGTGTATAACGTTATACGTTATAACGTAATAGTATATAACGTTATACGTTATATCGTAATATTATATAACGTTATACATTATAACGTACTAGTTTATAACGTTACACGTTATAACGTAATACTACATAACGCTGCACGTTGTATAGTAATACTATATGACGCTACACGTTGTATCGTAGTAGTATATAACGTTATACATTATAACGTAATATTATGTAACGTTATACGTTATCACGTAATAGTATATAACGTTACACATTATAACTTAATACTACATAACGCTGCACGTTGTATAGTAATACTATATATCGTCACACGTTGTATAGTAGTAGTATATAACGTTATACCTTATAACGTTATATTATATAACCTTATACGTTATAACGTAATAGTATATAACGTTATACGTTATAGCGTAATAGCATATAACTTTATATGTTATATCGCAGTAATATATGACGTTACACGTTATAACGTAATTGTGTATAACGTTATACGTTATAACGTAATAGTATATAACGTTACATGTTATAACGTAATAGTATATAACGTTATACGTTATAACGTAAGAGTATATAACGTTACACGTTCTAACGTAATACTACATAACGCTGCACGTTGCATAGTAATACTATATGTCGTTACACGTTGTATCGTAGTAGTATATAACGTTATACGTTATAACGTAATAGTATATGACGTTATACGTTATTACGTCATAGTATATAACGTTATATGTTATATCGCGGTAATATATGACGTTACACGTTATATCGTAATTGTGTATAACGTTATACGTTATAACGTAATAGTATATAACGTTATACGTTATAGCGTAATAGTATATAACGTTATACGTTATAACGTAATAGTATATAACGTTATACGTTATAGCGTAATAGTATATAACGTTATACGTTATAACGTAATAGTATATAACGTTAAACATTATAACGCAGTAGTATATAACGTTATACGTTATAACGTAATACTACATAACGCTGCACGTTATATAGTAATACTATATGTCGTTACACGTTGTATCGTAGTAGTATATAACGTTATACGTTATAACGTAATATTATATAACGTTATACGTTATAACGTAATAGTATATAACGTTATACGTAATAACGTAATAGTATATAACGTTATACGTTATAACGTAATAGTATATAACGTTATACGTTATAACGTAATAGTATATAACGTTACACGTTATAACGTAATACTACATAACGCTGCATGATGTATAGTAATACTATATATCGTTACACGTTGTATAGTAGTAGTATATAACGTTATACGTTATAACGTAATAGCATATAACGTTATACGTTATAAGGTAATAGTATGTAACGTTACACGTTATAACGTAATACTACATAACGCTGCTCGCTGTATAGTAATACTATATGTCGTTACACGTTGTATCGTAGTAGTATATAACGTTATACGTTATAACGTAATATTATATTTCGTTATACGTTATAACGTAATAGTATATAACGTTATACGTTATAACGTAATAGTATATAACGTTATACGTTATAACGTAATAGTATATAACGTTATACGTTATAACCTAATAGTATATAACGTTACACGTTATAACGTAATACTACATAACGCTGCATGATGTATAGTAATAGTATATATCGTTACACGTGGTGTAGTAGTAGTATATAACGTTATACGTTATAACGTAATAGTATATAACGTTATACGTTATAACGTAATAGTATATAATGTTATACGTTATAGCGTAATAGTATATAACGTTATACGTTATAACGTAATAGTATATAACGTTAAACATTATAACGCAGTAGTATATAACGTTACACGTTATAACGTAATACTACATAACGCTGCACGTTGTATAGTAATACTATATGTCGTTACAGGTTGTATCGTAGTAGTATATAACATTATACGATATAACGTAATATTATATAACGTTATACGTTATAACGTAATAGTATATAACGTTATACGTTATAACGTAATCGTATATAACGTTACACGTTTTAATGTTATAGTATATAACGTTGTACGTTATGACGTAATTCTATATAACGTTATCCGTCATAACGTAATAGTGTATAACGTTATACGTTATGGCGTAATAGTATATAACGTTATACGTTATAACGTCATAGTATATAACGTTATACGTTATTACGTAATAGTATATAACGTTATACGCTATAACGTAATAGTATATAACGCTATACGTTATTACGTAATAGTATATAACGTTATAAGTTAGAAAATAAAGTATATAACGTTATATGTTATATCGTAGTAGTATATAACGTTACACGTTATAACGTAATAGTATATAACGTTATATGTTATATCGTAGTAGTATATAACGTTACACGTTATAACGTAATAGTATATAACGTTATACGTTATAACGTAATAGTATATAACGTTATACGTTATGATCATCATAGTATATAACGTTATACGTTATAACGTAATTGTGTATAACGTTATACGTTATAACGTAATAGTATATAACGTTATACGTTATATCGTAATATTATATAACGTTATACGTTATAACGTAATAGTATATAGCGTTACACGTTATAACGTAATAGTATATAACGTTATACGTTATAACGTAATAGTATATAACGTTATACGTTATAACGTAATAGTATGTAACGTTACACGTTATAACGTAATACTACATAACGCTGCACGTTGTATAGTAATACTATATATCGTTACACGTTGTATAGTAGTAGTATATAACGTTATACGTTATAACGTAATAGTATATAACGTTATACGTTATAACGTAATAGTATATAACGTTATACGTTATAACGTAATAGTATATAACGTTATACGTTATAACGTAATAGTATATGACGTTATACGTTATTACGTAATAGTATATAACTTTATACGTTATAACGTAATAGTATATAACGTTATAGGTCATACCGTAATAGTATATAACGTTATACGTTAGATCGTAATAGTATATAACGTTACATGTTATAACGTAATAGTATATAACGTTATACGTTATAGCGTAATAGTATATAACGTTACATGTTATAACGTAATAGTATATAACGTTATACGTTATAACGTAATAGTATATAACGTTACATGTTATAACGTAATAGTATATAACGTTATACGTTATAGCGTAATAGTATATAACGTTATACGTTATAACGTAATAGTATATAACGTTATACGTTATAACGTAATAGTATATAACGTTATACGTTATAACGTAATAGTATATAACGTTATACGTTATAACGTAATAGTATATAACGTTATACGTTATAACATCATATTATATAACGTTATACGTTATAACGTAATTGTGTATAACGTTATACGTTATAACGTAATAGTATATAACGTTATACGTTATATCGTAATATTATATAACGTTATACGTTATAACGTAATAGTATATAGCGTTACACGTTATAACGTAATAGTATATAACGTTATACGTTATAAGGTAATAGTATATAACGTTATACATTATAACGTAGTAGTATATACCGTTACACATTATAACGTAATACTACATAACGCTGCACGTTGTATAGTAATACAATATGTCGTTACACGTTGTATCGTAGTAGTATATAACGTGATACGTTATAACGTAATAGTATATGACGTTATACGTTATTACGTAATAGTATATAACGTTATACGTTATAACGTAATAGTATATAACGTTATACGTCATACCGTAATAGTATATAACGTTATACGTTAGAACGTAATAGTATATAACGTTACATGTTATAACGTAATAGTATATAACGTTATACGTTATAGCGTAATAGTATATAACGTTACATGTTATAACGTAATAGTATATAACGTTATACGTTATAACGTAATAGTATATAACGTTACATGTTATAACGTAATAGTATATAACGTTATACGTTATAGCGTAATAGTATATAACGTTATACGTTATAACGTAATAGTATATAACGTTATACGTTATAACGTAATAGTATATAACGTTATACGTTATAACGTAATAGTATATAACGTTATACGTTATAACGTAATAGTATATAACGTTATACGTTATAACATCATATTATATAACGTTATACGTTATAACGTAATTGTGTATAACGTTATACGTTATAACGTAATAGTATATAACGTTATACGTTATATCGTAATATTATATAACGTTATACGTTATAACGTAATAGTATATAGCGTTACACGTTATAACGTAATAGTATATAACGTTATACGTTATAACGTAATAGTATATAACGTTATACATTATAACGTAGTAGTATATACCGTTACACATTATAACGTAATACTACATAACGCTGCACGTTGTATAGTAATACAATATGTCGTTACACGTTGTATCGTAGTAGTATATAACGTTATACGTTATATCGTAATATTATATAACGTTATACGTTATAACGTAATAGTATATAACGTTACATGTTATAACGTAATAGTATATAACGTTATACATTATAACGTAGTAGTATATAACGTTACACATTATAACGTAATACTACATAACGCTGCACGTTGTATAGTAATACTATATATCGTTACACGTTGTATAGTAGTAGTATATAACGTTATACGTTATATCGTAATATTATATAACGTTATACGTTATAACGTAATAGTATATAGCGTTACACGTTATAACGTAATAGTATATAACGTTATACGTTATAACGTAATAGTATATAACGTTATACGTTATAACGTAATAGTATGTAACGTTACACGTTATAACGTAATACTACATAATGCTGCTCGTTGTATAGTAATACTATATATCCTTACACGTTGTATAGTAGTAGTATATAACGTTATACGTTATAACGTAATAGTATATAACGTTATACGTTATAACGTAATAGTATATAACGTTACACGTTATAACGTAATAGTATATAACGTTATACGTTATAACGTAATAGTATATAACGTTATACGTTATAACGTAATAGTATGTAACGTTACACGTTATAACGTAATACTACATAACGCTGCACGTTGTATAGTAATACTATATATCGTTACACGTTGTATCGTAGTAGTATATAACGTTATACGTTATAACGTAATATTATATAACGTTATACGTTATAACGTAATAGTATATAACGTTATACGTTATAACGTCATAGTATATAACGTTACACGTTATTACGTAATAGTATATAACGTTATACGTTATAACGTAATAGTATGTAACGTTACACGTTATAACGTAATACTACATAATGCTGCTCGTTGTATAGTAATACTATATATCGTTACACGTTGTATAGTAGTAGTATATAACGTTATATGGTATAACGTAACAGTATATAACGTTATACGTTATGACGTAACAGTATATAACGTTACACGCTATAACGTAATACTACATAACGCTGCACGTTGTATAGTAATACTATATATCGTCACACGTTGTTTAGTAGTAGTATATAACGTTATACGTTATAACGTAATATTATATAACGTTATACGTTACAACGTAATAGTATAGAACTTCATATGTTATATCGCAGTAATATATGACATTACACGTTATAACGTAATTGTGTATAACGTTATACGTTATAACGTAATAGTATATAACGTTATACGTTATAGCGTAACAGTATATAACGTTATACGTTATAACGTAATAGTATATAACGTTATACATTATAACGTAGTAGTATATAACGTTACACATTATAACGTAATACTACATAACGCTGCACGTTGTATAGTAATACTATATGTCGTTACACGTTGTATCGTAGTAGTATATAACGTTATACGTTATATCGTAATATTATATAACGTTATACGTTATAACGTAATAGTATATAGCGTTACACGTTATAACGTAATAGTATATAACGTTATACGTTATAACGTAATAGTATATAACGTTATACGTTATAACGTAATAGTATGTAACGTTACACGTTATAACGTAATACTACATAACGCTGCACGTTGTATAGTAATACTATATATCGTTACACGTTGTATAGTAGTAGTATATAACGTTATACGTTATAACGTAATAGTATATAACGTTATACGTTATAACGTAATAGTATATACGTTATACGTTACAACGTAATAGAATATAACTTTATATGTTATATCGCAGTAATATATGACGTTACACGTTATAACGTAATAGTATGTAACGTTACACGTTATAACGTAATACTACATAACGCTGCACGTTGTATAGTAATACTATATATCGTTACACGTTGTATAGTAGTAGTATATAACGTTATACGTTATAACGTAATAGTATATAACGTTATGCGTTATAGCGTAATACTATATAACGTTATACGTTATAACGTAATAGTATATAACGTTATACATTATAACGTAGTAGGATATAACGTTATACGTTATAACGTAATACTACATAACGCTGCACGTTGTATAGTAATACTATATGTCGTTACACGTTGTATCGTATTAGTATATAACGTTATACGTTATATCGTAATATTATATAACGTTATACGTTATAACGTAATAGTATATAACGTTATACGTTATAACGTAATAGTATATAACGTTATACGTTATAACGTAATAGTATATGACGTTGTACGTTATTACGTCATAGTATATAACGTTATACGTTATAACGTAATAGTATATAACGTTATACGTTATAACGTAATAGTATATAACGTTATACGTTATAACGTAATAGTATATAACGTTATACGTCATACCGTAATAGTATATAACGTTATACATTATAACGTAGTAGTATATAACGTTACACGTTATAACGTAATACTACATAACGCTGCACGTTGTATAGTAATACTATATGTCGTTACACGTTGTATCGTAGTAGTATATAACGTTATACGTTATAACGTAATATTATATAACGTTATACGTTATAACGTAATAGTATATAACGTTATACGTTATAACGTAATAGTATATAACGTTATACGTTATAACGTAATAGTATATAACGTTATACGTCATACCGTAATAGTATATAACGTTATACATTATAACGTAGTAGTATATAACGTTACACGTTATAACGTAATACTACATAACGCTGCACGTTGTATAGTAATACTATATGTCGTTACACGTTGTATCGTAGTAGTATATAACGTTATACGTTATAACGTAATATTATATAACGTTATACGTTATAACGTAATAGTATATAACGTTATACGTTATAACGTAATAGTATATAACGTTATACGTTATAACGTAATAGTATATAACGTTATACGTCATACCGTAATAGTATATAACGTTATACATTATAACGTAGTAGTATATAACGTTACACGTTATAACGTAATACTACATAACGCTGCACGTTGTATAGTAATACTATATGTCGTTACACGTTGTATCGTAGTAGTATATAACGTTATACGTTATAACGTAATATTATATAACGTTATACGTTATAACGTAATAGTATATAACGTTATACGTTATAACGTAATAGTATATAACGTTATACGTTATAACGTAATAGTATATGACGTTATACGTTATTACGTCATAGTATATAACGTTATACGTTATAACGTAATAGTATATAACGTTATACGTTATAACGTAATAGTATATAACGTTATGCGTTATAGCGTAATAGTATATAACGTTATACATTATAACGTAGTATTATATACCGTTACACATTATAACGTAATACTACATAACGCTGCACGTTGTATAGTAATACTATATGTCGTTACACGTTGTATCGTAGTAGTATATAACGTTATACGTTATAACGTAATATTATATAACGTTATACGTTATAACGTAATAGTATATAACGTTATACGTTATAACGTAATAGTATATAACGTTATACGTTATAACGTAATAGTATATAACGTTATACGTCATACCGTAATAGTATATAACGTTATACATTATAACGTAGTAGTATATAACGTTACACGTTATAACGTAATACTACATAACGCTGCACGTTGTATAGTAATACTATATGTCGTTACACGTTGTATCGTAGTAGTATATAACGTTATACGTTATAACGTAATATTATATAACGTTATACGTTATAACGTAATAGTATATAACGTTATACGTTATAACGTAATAGTATATAACGTTATACGTTATAACGTAATAGTATATAACGTTATACGTCATACCGTAATAGTATATAACGTTATACATTATAACGTAGTAGTATATAACGTTACACGTTATAACGTAATACTACATAACGCTGCACGTTGTATAGTAATACTATATGTCGTTACACGTTGTATCGTAGTAGTATATAACGTTATACGTTATAACGTAATATTATATAACGTTATACGTTATAACGTAATAGTATATAACGTTATACGTTATAACGTAATAGTATATAACGTTATACGTTATAACGTAATAGTATATGACGTTATACGTTATTACGTCATAGTATATAACGTTATACGTTATAACGTAATAGTATATAACGTTATACGTTATAACGTAATAGTATATAACGTTATGCGTTATAGCGTAATAGTATATAACGTTATACATTATAACGTAGTATTATATACCGTTACACATTATAACGTAATACTACATAACGCTGCACGTTGTATAGTAATACAATATGTCGTTACACGTTGTATCGTAGTAGTATATAACGTTATACGTTATATCGTAATATTATATAACGTTATACGTTATAACGTAATAGTATATAACGTTACATGTTATAACGTAATAGTATATAACGTTATACGTTATAACGTAATAGTATATAACGTTATACGTTATTACGTAATAGTATATAACGTTATACGTTATAACGTAATAGTATATAACGTTATACGTTATTACGTCATAGTATATAACGTTATACGTTATATCGTAATAGTATATAACGTTATACGTTATAACGTAATAGTATATAACGTTATACGTCATACCGTAATAGTATATAACGTTATACGTTAGAACGTAAAAGTATATAACGTTATATGTTATATCGCAGTAGTATATGACGTTACACGTTATATCGTAATTGTGTATAACGTTATACGTTATAACGTAATAGTATATAACGTTATACGTTATAGCGTAATAGTATATAACGTTACACGTTATAACGTAATAGTATATAACGTTATACGTTATAACGTAATAGTATATAACGTTATACGTTATAACGTAATAGTATATAACGTTATACATAATAACGTAGTAGTATATAACGTTACACATTATAACGTAATACTACATAACGTTGCACGTTGTATAGTAATACTATATGTCGTTACACGTTGTATCGTAATAGTATATAATGTTATACGTTATAACGTAATAGTATATAAAGTTATACGTTATAACATCATAGTATATAACGTTATACGTTATAACGTAATTGTGTATAACGTTATACGTTATAACGTAATAGTATATAACGTTATACGTTATAGCGTAATAGTATGTAACGTTACACGTTATAACGTAATACTACATAACGCTGCACGTTGTATAGTAATACTATATATCGTTACACGTTGTATAGTAGTAGTATATAACGTTATACGTTATAACGTAATAGTATATAACGTTATACGTTATCACGTAATATTATATAGCGTTATAGGTTATAACGTAATAGTATATAACGTTATACGTTATAACGTAATATTATATAACGTTATACGTTATAACGTAATAGTATATAACGTCACACGTTTTAACGTAATAGTATATAACGTTGTACGTTATAACGTAATGCTATATAACGTTAGACGTCATAACTTAATACTATATAACGTTATACGTTATAACGTAATAGTATATAACGTTACACGTTTTAATGTAATAGTATATAACGTTTTACGTTATGACGTAATTCTATATAACGTTATCCGTTATAACGTAATAGTGTATAACGTTATACGTTATAGCGTAAGAGTATATAACGTTATACGTTATAACGTCATAGTATATAACGCTATACGTTATTACGTAATAGTATATAACGTTATAAGTTAGAAAATAAAGTATATACCGTTATATGTTATATCGTAGTAGTATATAACGTTATACGTTATAACGTAATAGTATGTAACGCTACACGTTATAACGTAATACTACATAACGCTGCATGATGTATAGTAATACTATATATCGTTACACGTTGTATAGTAGTAGTATATAACGTTATACGTTATAACGTAATAGTATATAACGTTATACATTATAACGTAATAGCATATAACGTTATACGTTATAGCGTAATAGTATGTAACGTTACACGTTATAACGTAATACTACATAACGCTGCTCGTTGTATAGTAATACTATATATCGTTACACGTTGTATAGTAGTAGTATATAACGTTATACGGTATAACGTAATAGTATATAACGTTATACGTTATAACGTAACAGTATATAACGTTACACATTCTAACGTAATACTACATAACGCTGCACGTTGTATAGTAATACTATATGTCGTTACACGTTGTATCGTAGTAGTATATAACGTTATACATTATAACGTAATATTATATAACGTTATACGTTATCACGTAATAGTATATAACGTTATGCGTCATAGCGTAACAGTATATACTGTTATACGTTATAACGTAATAGTATATAACGTTATACATTATAACGTACTAGTTTATAACGTTACACGTTATAACGTAATACTACATAACGCTGCACGTTGTATAGTAATACTATATGACGCTACACGTTGTATCGTAGTAGTATATAACGTTATACATTATAACGTAATATTATGTAACGTTATACGTTATCACGTAATAGTATATAACGTTACACATTATAACTTAATACTACATAACGCTGCACGTTGTATAGTAATACTATATATCGTCACACGTTGTATAGTAGTAGTATATAACGTTATACCTTATAACGTTATATTATATAACGTTATACGTTATAACGTAATAGTATATAACGTTATACGTTATAGCGTAATAGCATATAACTTTATATGTTATATCGCAGTAATATATGACGTTACACGTTATAACGTAATTGTGTATAACGTTATACGTTATAACGTAATAGTATATAACGTTACATGTTATAACGTAATAGTATATAACGTTATACGTTATAACGTAACAGTATATAACGTTACACGTTCTAACGTAATACTACATAACGCTGCACGTTGCATAGTAATACTATATGTCGTTACACGTTGTATCGTAGTAGTATATAACGTTATACGTTATAACGTAATAGTATATGACGTTATACGTTATTACGTCATAGTATATAACGTTATATGTTATATCGCGGTAATATATGACGTTACACGTTATATCGTAATTGTGTATAGCGTTATACGTTATAACGTAATAGTATATAACGTTATACGTTATAGCGTAATAGTATATAACGTTATACGTTATAACGTAATAGTATATAACGTTATACGTTATAGCGTAATAATATATAACGTTATACGTTATAACGTAATAGTATATAACGTTAAACATTATAACGCAGTAGTATATAACGTTATACGTTATAACGTAATACTACATAACGCTGCACGTTGTATAGTAATACTATATGTCGTTACACGTTGTATCGTAGTAGTATATAACGTTATACGTTATAACGTAATATTATATAACGTTATACGTTATAACGTAATAGTATATAACGTTATACGTAATAACGTAATAGTATATAACGTTATACGTTATAACGTAATAGTATATAACGTTATACGTTATAACGTAATAGTATATAACGTTACACGTTATAACGTAATACTACATAACGCTGCATGATGTATAGTAATACTATATATCGTTACACGTTGTATAGTAGTAGTATATAACGTTATACATTATAACGTAATAGCATATAACGTTATACGTTATAAGGTAATAGTATGTAACGTTACACGTTATAACGTAATACTACATAACGCTGCTCGCTGTATAGTAATACTATATGTCGTTACACGTTGTATCGTAGTAGTATATAACGTTATACGTTATAACGTAATATTATATTTCGTTATACGTTATAACGTAATAGTATATAACGTTATACGTTATAACGTAATAGTATATAACGTTATACGTTATAACGTAATAGTATATAACGTTATACGTTATAACGTAATAGTATATAACGTTACACGTTATAACGTAATACTACATAACGCTGCATGATGTATAGTAATAGTATATATCGTTACACGTGGTGTAGTAGTAGTATATAACGTTATACGTTATAACGTAATAGTATATAACGTTATACGTTATAACGTAATAGTATATAATGTTATACGTTATAGCGTAATAGTATATAACGTTATACGTTATAACGTAATAGTATATTACGTTAAACATTATAACGCAGTAGTATATAACGTTACACGTTATAACGTAATACTACATAACGCTGCACGTTGTATAGTAATACTATATGTCGTTACAGGTTGTATCGTAGTAGTATATAACATTATACGATATAACGTAATATTATATAACATTATACGTTATAACGTAATAGTATATAACGTTATACGTTATAACGTAATCGTATATAACGTTACACGTTTTAATGTTATAGTATATAACGTTGTACGTTATGACGTAATTCTATATAACGTTATCCGTCATAACGTAATAGTGTATAACGTTATACGTTATGGCGTAATAGTATATAACGTTATACGTTATAACGTCATAGTATATAACGTTATACGTTATTACGTAATAGTATATAACGTTATACGCTATAACGTAATAGTATATAACGCTATACGTTATTACGTAATAGTATATAACGTTATAAGTTAGAAAATAAAGTATATAACGTTATATGTTATATCGTAGTAGTATATAACGTTACACGTTATAACGTAATAGTATATAACGTTATATGTTATATCGTAGTAGTATATAACGTTACACGTTATAACGTAATAGTATATAACGTTATACGTTATAACGTAATAGTATATAACGTTATACGTTATAACATCATAGTATATAACGTTATACGTTATAACGTAATTGTGTATAACGTTATACGTCATACCGTAATAGTATATAACGTTATACGTTAGAACGTAATAGTATATAACGTTACATGTTATAACGTAATAGTATATAACGTTATACGTTATAGCGTAATAGTATATAACGTTACATGTTATAACGTAATAGTATATAACGTTATACGTTATAACGTAATAGTATATAACGTTACATGTTATAACGTAATAGTATATAACGTTATACGTTATAGCGTAATAGTATATAACGTTATACGTTATAACGTAATAGTATATAACGTTATACGTTATAACGTAATAGTATATAACGTTATACGTTATAACGCAATAGTATATAACGTTATACGTTATAACGTAATAGTATATAACGTTATACGTTATAACATCATATTATATAACGTTATACGTTATAACGTAATTGTGTATAACGTTATACGTTATAACGTAATAGTATATAACGTTATACGTTATATCGTAATATTATATAACGTTATACGTTATAACGTAATAGTATATAGCGTTACACGTTATAACGTAATAGTATATAACGTTATACGTTATAACGTAATAGTATATAACGCTATACATTATAACGTAGTAGTATATACCGTTACACATTATAACGTAATACTACATAACGCTGCACGTTGTATAGTAATACAATATGTCGTTACACGTTGTATCGTAGTAGTATATAACGTTATACGTTATATCGTAATATTATATAACGTTATACGTTATAACGTAATAGTATGTAACGTTACATGTTATAACGTAATAGTATATAACGTTATACATTATAACGTAGTAGTATATAACGTTACACATTATAACGTAATACTACATAACGCTGCACGTTGTATAGTAATACTATATATCGTTACACGTTGTATAGTAGTAGTATATAACGTTATACGTTATATCGTAATATTATATAACGTTATACGTTATAACGTAATAGTATATAGCGTTACACGTTATAACGTAATAGTATATAACGTTATACGTTATAGCGTAATAGTATATAACGTTATACGTTATAACGTAATAGTACGTAACGTTACACGTTATAACGTAATACTACATAACGCTGCACGTTGTATAGTAATACTATATATCCTTACACGTTGTATAGTAGTAGTATATAACGTTATACGTTATAACGTAATAGTATATAACGTTATACGTTATAACGTAATAGTATATAACGTTACACGTTATAACGTAATAGTATATAACGTTATACGTTATAACGTAATAGTATATAACGTTATACGTTATAACGTAATAGTATGTAACGTTACACGTTATAACGTAATACTACATAACGCTGCACGTTGTATAGTAATACTATATATCGTTACACGTTGTATCGTAGTAGTATATAACGTTATACGTTATAACGTAATATTATATAACGTTATACGTTATAACGTAATAGTATATAACGTTATACGTTATAACGTCATAGTATATAACGTTACACGTTATTACGTAATAGTATATAACGTTATACGTTATAACGTAATAGTATGTAACGTTACACGTTATAACGTAATACTACATAACGCTGCATGATGTATAGTAATACTATATATCGTTACACGTTGTATAGTAGTAGTATATAACGTTATACGTTATAACGTAATAGTATATAACGTTATACATTATAACGTAATAGCATATAACGTTATACGTTATAACGTCATAGTATGTAACGTTACACGTTGTAACGTAATACTACATAATGCTGCTCGTTGTATAGTATACTATATATCGTTACACGTTGTATAGTAGTAGTATATAACGTTATATGGTATAACGTAATAGTATATAACGTTATACGTTATGACGTAACAGTATATAACGTTACACGCTATAACGTAATACTACATAACGCTGCACGTTGTATAGTAATACTATATATCGTCACACGTTGTTTAGTAGTAGTATATAACGTTATACGTTATAACGTAATATTATATAACGTTATACGTTACAACGTAATAGTATAGAACTTCATATGTTATATCGCAGTAATATATGACATTACACGTTATAACGTAATTGTGTATAACGTTATACGTTATAACGTAATAGTATATAACGTTATACGTTATAGCGTAACAGTATATAACGTTATACGTTATAACGTAATAGTATATAACGTTATACATTATAACGTAGTAGTATATAACGTTACACATTATAACGTAATACTACATAACGCTGCACGTTGTATAGTCATACTATATGTCGTTACACGTTGTATCGTAGTAGTATATAACGTTATACGTTATATCGTAATATTATATAACGTTATACGTTATAACGTAATAGTATATAGCGTTACACGTTATAACGTAATAGTATATAACGTTATACGTTATAACGTAATAGTATATGACGTTATACGTTATAACGTAATAGTATGTAACGTTACACGTTATAACGTAATACTACATAACGCTGCACGTTGTATAGTAATACTATATATCGTTACACGTTGTATAGTAGTAGTGTATAACGTTATACGTTATAACGTAATAGTATATAACGTTATACGTTATAACGTAATAGTATATACGGTATACGTTACAACGTAATAGAATATAACTTTATATGTTATATCGCAGTAATATATGACGTTACACGTTATAACGTAATAGTGTATAACGTTATTCGTTATAACGTAATAATATATAACGTTATGCGTTATAGCGTAATACTATATAACGTTATACGTTATAACGTAATAGTATATAACGTTATACATTATAACGTAGTAGTATATAACGTTACACGTTATAACGTAATAGTATATGACGTTGTACGTTATTACGTCATAGTATATAACGTTATACGTTATAACGTAATAGTATATAACGTTATACGTTATAACGTAATAGTATATAACGTTATACGTCATACCGTAATAGTATATAACGTTATACATTATAACGTAGTAGTATATAACGTTACACGTTATAACGTAATACTACATAACGCTGCACGTTGTATAGTAATACTATATGTCGTTACACGTTGTATCGTAGTAGTATATAACGTTATACGTTATAACGTAATATTATATAACGTTATA
Source organism: Bombus terrestris (assembly GCF_910591885.1). Classification (NCBI taxonomy): domain Eukaryota; kingdom Metazoa; phylum Arthropoda; class Insecta; order Hymenoptera; family Apidae; genus Bombus; species Bombus terrestris. The sequence continues at coordinate 5,032,214 of NC_063270.1, read as the reverse complement.
CGTTATAACGTAATAGTATATAACGTTATACGTTATAACGAAATAGTATATAACGTTATACGTTATAACGTAATAGTATATGACGTTGTACGTTATTACGTCATAGTATATAACGTTGTACGTAATAACGTAATAGTATATAACGTTATACGTTATAACGTAATAGTATATAACGTTATACGTCATACCGTAATAGTATATAACGTTATACATTATAACGTAGTAGTATATAACGTTACACGTTATAACGTAATACTACATAACGCTGCACGTTGTATAGTAATACTATATGTCGTTACACGTTGTATCGTAGTAGTATATAACGTTATACGTTATATCGTAATATTATATAACGTTATACGTTATAACGTAATAGTATATAGCGTTACACGTTATAACGTAATAGTATATAACGTTATACGTTATAACGTAATAGTATATAACGTTATACGTTATAACGTAATAGTATGTAACGTTACACGTTATAACGTAATACTACATAACGCTGCACGTTGTATAGTAATACTATATATCGTTACACGTTGTATAGTAGTAGTATATAACGTTATACGTTATAACGTAATAGTATATAACGTTACATGTTATAACGTAATAGTATATAACGTTATACATTATAACGTAGTAGTATATAACGTTACACATTATAACGTAATACTACATAACGCTGCACGTTGTATAGTAATACTATATATCGTTACACGTTGTATAGTAGTAGTATATAACGTTATACGTTATATCGTAATATTATATAACGTTATACGTTATAACGTAATAGTATATAACGTTATACGTTATATCGTAATATTATATAACGTTATACGTTATAACGTAATAGTATATAGCGTTACACGTTATAACGTAATAGTATATAACGTTATACGTTATAACGTAATAGTATATAACGTTATACGTTATAACGTAATAGTATGTAACGTTACACGTCATAACGTAATACTACATAACGCTGCACGTTGTATAGTAATACTATATATCGTTACACGTTGTATAGTAGTAGTATATAACGTTATACGTTATAACGTAATAGTATATAACGTTATACGTTATAACGTAATAGTATATAACGTTATACGTTATAACGTAATAGTATATAACGTTATACGTTATAACGTAACAGTATATGACGTTATACGTTATTACGTAATAGTATATAACGTTATACGTTATAACGTAATAGTATATAACGTTATACGTCATACCGTAATAGTATATAACGTTATACGTTAGAACGTAATAGTATATAACGTTACATGTTATAACGTAATAGTATATAACGTTATACGTTATAGCGTAATAGTATATAACGTTACATGTTATAACGTAATAGTATATAACGTTATACGTTATAACGTAATAGTATATAACGTTACATGTTATAACGTAATAGTATATAACGTTATACGTTATAGCGTAATAGTATATAACGTTATACGTTATAACGTAATAGTATATAACGTTATTCGTTATAACGTAATAGTATATAACGTTATACGTTATAACGCAATAGTATATAACGTTATACGTTATAACGTAATAGTATATAACGTTATACGTTATAACATCATATTATATAACGTTATACGTTATAACGTAATTGTGTATAACGTTATACGTTATAACGTAATAGTATATAACGTTATACGTTATATCGTAATATTATATAACGTTATACGTTATAACGTAATAGTATATAGCGTTACACGTTATAACGTAATAGTATATAACGATATACGTTATAACGTAATAGTATATAACGCTATACATTATAACGTAGTAGTATATACCGTTACACATTATAACGTAATACTACATAACGCTGCACGTTGTATAGTAATACAATATGTCGTTACACGTTGTATCGTAGTAGTATATAACGTTATACGTTATATCGTAATATTATATAACGTTATACGTTATAACGTAATAGTATGTAACGTTACATGTTATAACGTAATAGTATATAACGTTATACATTATAACGTAGTAGTATATAACGTTACACATTATAACGTAATACTACATAACGCTGCACGTTGTATAGTAATACTATATATCGTTACACGTTGTATAGTAGTAGTATATAACGTTATACGTTATATCGTAATATTATATAACGTTATACGTTATAACGTAATAGTATATAGCGTTACACGTTATAACGTAATAGTATATAACGTTATACGTTATAGCGTAATAGTATATAACGTTATACGTTATAACGTAATAGTACGTAACGTTACACGTTATAACGTAATACTACATAACGCTGCACGTTGTATAGTAATACTATTTATCCTTACACGTTGTATAGTAGTAGTATATAACGTTATACGTTATAACGTAATAGTATATAACGTTATACGTTATAACGTAATAGTATATAACGTTATACGTTATAACGTAATAGTATATAACGTTACACGTTATAACGTAATAGTATATAACGTTATACGTTATAACGTAATAGTATATAACGTTATACGTTATAACGTAATAGTATGTAACGTTACACGTTATAACGTAATACTACATAACGCTGCACGTTGTATAGTAATACTATATATCGTTACACGTTGTATCGTAGTAGTATATAACGTTATACGTTATAACGTAATATTATATAACGTTATACGTTATAACGTAATAGTATATAACGTTATACGTTATAACGTCATAGTATATAACGTTACACGTTATTACGTAATAGTATATAACGTTATACGTTATAACGTAATAGTATGTAACGTTACACGTTATAACGTAATACTACATAACGCTGCATGATGTATAGTAATACTATATATCGTTACACGTTGTATAGTAGTAGTATATAACGTTATACGTTATAACGTAATAGTATATAACGTTATACATTATAACGTAATAGCATATAACGTTATACGTTATAACGTCATAGTATGTAACGTTACACGTTATAACGTAATACTACATAATGCTGCTCGTTGTATAGTAATACTATATATCGTTACACGTTGTATAGTAGTAGTATATAACGTTATATGGTATAACGTAATAGTATATAACGTTATACGTTATGACGTAACAGTATATAACGTTACACGCTATAACGTAATACTACATAACGCTGCACGTTGTATAGTAATACTATATATCGTCACACGTTGTTTAGTAGTAGTATATAACGTTATACGTTATAACGTAATATTATATAACGTTATACGTTACAACGTAATAGTATAGAACTTCATATGTTATATCGCAGTAATATATGACATTACACGTTATAACGTAATTGTGTATAACGTTATACGTTATAACGTAATAGTATATAACGTTATACGTTATAGCGTAACAGTATATAACGTTATACGTTATAACGTAATAGTATATAACGTTATACATTATAACGTAGTAGTATATAACGTTACACATTATAACGTAATACTACATAACGCTGCACGTTGTATAGTAATACTATATGTCGTTACACGTTGTATCGTAGTAGTATATAACGTTATACGTTATATCGTAATATTATATAACGTTATACGTTATAACGTAATAGTATATAGCGTTACACGTTATAACGTAATAGTATATAACGTTATACGTTATAACGTAATAGTATATAACGTTATACGTTATAACGTAATAGTATGTAACGTTACACGTTATAACGTAATACTACATAACGCTGCACGTTGTATAGTAATACTATATATCGTTACACGTTGTATAGTAGTAGTGTATAACGTTATACGTTATAACGTAATAGTATATAACGTTATATGTTATAACGTAATAGTATATACGGTATACGTTACAACGTAATAGAATATAACTTTATATGTTATATCGCAGTAATATATGACGTTACACGTTATAACGTAATAGTGTATAACGTTATTCGTTATAACGTAATAATATATAACGTTATGCGTTATAGCGTAATACTATATAACGTTATACGTTATAACGTAATAGTATATAACGTTATACATTATAACGTAGTAGTATATAACGTTACACGTTATAACGTAATAGTATATGACGTTGTACGTTATTACGTCATAGTATATAACGTTATACGTTATAACGTAATAGTATATAACGTTATACGTTATAACGTAATAGTATATAACGTTATACGTCATACCGTAATAGTATATAACGTTATACATTATAACGTAGTAGTATATAACGTTACACGTTATAACGTAATACTACATAACGCTGCACGTTGTATAGTAATACTATATGTCGTTACACGTTGTATCGTAGTAGTATATAACGTTATACGTTATAACGTAATATTATATAACGTTATACGTTATAGCGTAATAGTATATAACGTTATACGTTATAACGAAATAGTATATAACGTTATACGTTATAACGTAATAGTATATGACGTTGTACGTTATTACGTCATAGTATATAACGTTGTACGTAATAACGTAATAGTATATAACGTTATACGTTATAACGTAATAGTATATAACGTTATACGTCATACCGTAATAGTATATAACGTTATACATTATAACGTAGTAGTATATAACGTTACACGTTATAACGTAATACTACATAACGCTGCACGTTGTATAGTAATACTATATGTCGTTACACGTTGTATCGTAGTAGTATATAACGTTATACGTTATATCGTAATATTATATAACGTTATACGTTATAACGTAATAGTATATAGCGTTACACGTTATAACGTAATAGTATATAACGTTATACGTTATAACGTAATAGTATATATCGTTATACGTTATAACGTAATAGTATGTAACGTTACACGTTATAACGTAATACTACATAACGCTGCACGTTGTATAGTAATACTATATATCGTTACACGTTGTATAGTAGTAGTATATAACGTTATACGTTATAACGTAATAGTATATAACGTTACATGTTATAACGTAATAGTATATAACGTTATACATTATAACGTAGTAGTATATAACGTTACACATTATAACGTAATACTACATAACGCTGCACGTTGTATAGTAATACTATATATCGTTACACGTTGTATAGTAGTAGTATATAACGTTATACGTTATATCGTAATATTATATAACGTTATACGTTATAACGTAATAGTATATAGCGTTACACGTTATAACGTAATAGTATATAACGTTATACGTTATAGCGTAATAGTATATAACGTTATACGTTATAACGTAATAGTACGTAACGTTACACGTTATAACGTAATACTACATAACGCTGCACGTTGTATAGTAATACTATATATCCTTACACGTTGTATAGTAGTAGTATATAACGTTATACGTTATATCGTAATATTATATAACGTTATACGTTATAACGTAATAGTATATAGCGTTACACGTTATAACGTAATATTATATAACGTTATACGTTATAACGTAATAGTATATAGCGTTACACGTTATAACGTAATAGTATATAACGTTATACGTTATAACGTAATAGTATATAACGTTACACGTTATAACGTAATACTACATAACGCTGCATGATGTATAGTAATACTATATATCGTTACACGTTGTATAGTAGTAGTATATAACGTTATACGCTATAACGTAATAGTATATAACGTTATACGTTATAACGTAATAGTATATAACGTTATACGTTATAGCGTAATAGTATATAACGTTATACGTTATAACGTAATAGTATATAACGTTAAACATTATAACGCAGTAGTATATAACGTTACACGTTATAACGTAATACTACATAACGCTGCACGTTGTATACTAATACTATATGTCGTTACAGGTTGTATCGTAGTAGTATATAACGTTATACGATATAACGTAATATTATATAACGTTATACGTTATAACGTAATAGTATATAACGTTATACGTTATAACGTAATCGTATATAACGTTACACGTTTTAATGTTATAGTATATAACGTTGTACGTTATGACGTAATTCTATATAACGTTATCCGTCATAACGTAATAGTGTATAACGTTATACGTTATAGCGTAATAGTATATAACGTTATACGTTATAACGTAATAGTATATAACGTTATACGTTATATCGTAATAGTATATGACGTTGTACGTTATTACGTCATAGTATATAACGTTATACGTTATAACGTAATAGTATATAACGTTATACGTTATAACGTAATAGTATATAACGTTATACGTCATACCGTAATAGTATATAACGTTATACATTATAACGTAGTAGTATATAACGTTACACGTTATAACGTAATACTACATAACGCTGCACGTTGTATAGTAATACTATATGTCGTTACACGTTGTATCGTAGTAGTATATAACGTTATACGTTATAACGTAATATTATATAACGTTATACGTTATAACGTAATATTATATAACGTTATACGTTATAACGTAATAGTATATAACGTTATACGTTATAACGTAATAGTATATAACGTTATACGTTATAACGTAATAGTATATGACGTTATACGTTATTACGTCATAGTATATAACGTTATACGTTGTAACGTAATAGTATATAACGTTATGCGTTATAGCGTAATAGTATATAACGTTATACATTATAACGTAGTAGTATATACCGTTACACATTATAACGTAATACTACATAACGCTGCACGTTGTATAGTAATACAATATGTCGTTACACGTTGTATCGTAGTAGTATATAACGTTATACGTTATATCGTAATATTATATAACGTTATACGTTATAACGTAATAGTATATAACGTTACATGTTATAACGTAATAGTATATAACGTTATACGTTATAACGTAATAGTATATAACGTTATACGTTATTACGTAATAGTATATAACGTTATACGTTATAACGTAATAGTATATGACGTTATACGTTATTACGTCATAGTATATAACGTTATACGTTATAACGTAATAGTATATAACGTTATACGTTATAACGTAATAGTATATAACGTTATACGTTATAACGTAATAGTATATAACGTTATACGTTATAACGTAATAGTATATAACGTTATACGTTATAACGTAATAGTATATAACGTTATACGTCATACCGTAATAGTATATAACGTTATACGTTAGAACGTAAAAGTATATAACGTTATATGTTATATCGCAGTAATATATGACGTTACACGTTATATCGTAATTGTGTATAACGTTATACGTTATAACGTAATAGTATATAACGTTATACGTTATAGCGTAATAGTATATAACGTTATACGAAATAACGTAATAGTATATAACGTTATACGTTATAGCGTAATAGTATATAACGTTATACGTTATAACGTAATAGTATATAACGTTATACATTATAACGTAGTAGTATATAACGTTACACATTATAACGTAATACTACATAACGCTGCACGTTGTATAGTAATACTATATGTCGTTACACGTTGTATCGTAGTAGTATACAACGTTATACGTTATATCGTAATATTATATAACGTTATACGTTATAACGTAATAGTATATAGCGTTACACGTTATAACGTAATAGTATATAACGTTATACGTTATAACGTAATAGTATGTAACGTTACACGTTATAACGTAATACTACATAACGCTGCACGTTGTATAGTAATACTATATATCGTTACACGTTGTATCGAAGTAGTATATAACGTTATACGTTATATCGTAATATTATATAACGTTATACGTTATAACGTAATAGTATATAACGTTACATGTTATAACGTAATAGTATATAACGTTATACGTTATAACGTAATAGTATATAACGTTATACGTTATTACGTAATAGTATATAACGTTATACGTTATAGCGTAATAGTATATAACGTTATACGTTATAACGCAATAGTATATAGCGTTATACATTATAACGTAGTAGCATATAACGTTACACATTATAACGTAATACTACATAACGCTGCACGTTGTATAGTAATACAATATGTCGTTACACGTTGTATCGTAGTAGTATATAACGTTATACGTTATATCGTAATATTATATAACGTTATACGTTATAACGTAATAGTATATAACGTTACATGTTATAACGTAATAGTATATAACGTTATACGTTATAACGTAATAGTATATAACGTTATACGTTATTACGTAATAGTATATAACGTTATACGTTATAACGTAATAGTATATGACGTTATACGTTATTACGTCATAGTATATAACGTTATACGTTATAACGTAATAGTATATAACGTTATACGTTATAACGTAATAGTATATAACGTTATACGTTATAACGTAATAGTATATAACGTTATACGTCATACCGTAATAGTATATAACGTTATACGTTAGAACGTAAAAGTATATAACGTTATATGTTATATCGCAGTAATATATGACGTTACACGTTATATCGTAATTGTGTATAACGTTATACGTTATAACGTAATAGTATATAACGTTATACGTTATAGCGTAATAGTATATAACGTTATACGAAATAACGTAATAGTATATAACGTTATACGTTATAGCGTAATAGTATATAACGTTATACGTTATAACGTAATAGTATATAACGTTATACATTATAACGTAGTAGTATATAACGTTACACATTATAACGTAATACTACATAACGCTGCACGTTGTATAGTAATACTATATGTCGATACACGTTGTATCGTAGTAGTATACAACGTTATACGTTATATCGTAATATTATATAAAGTTATACGTTATAACGTAATAGTATATAGCGTTACACGTTACAACGTAATAGTATATAACGTTATACGTTATAACGTAATAGTATATAACGTTATACGTTATAACGTAATAGTATGTAACGTTACACGTTATAACGTAATACTACATAACGCTGCACGTTGTATAGTAATACTATATATCGTTACACGTTGTGTAGTAGTAGTATATAACGTTATACCTTATAACGTAATAGTATATAACGTTATACGTTATAACGTAATAGTATATTACGTTACACGTTATAACGTAATACTACATAACGCTGCATGATGTATAGTAATACTATATATCGTTACACGTCGTATAGTAGTAGTATATAACGTTATACGCTATAACGTAATAGTATATAACGTTATACGTTATAACGTAATAGTATATAACGTTATACGTTATAGCGTAATAGTATATAACGTTATACGTTATAACGTAATAGTATATAACGTTAAACATTATAACGCAGTAGTATATAACGTTACACGTTATAACGTAATACTACATAACGCTGCACGTTGTATAGTAATACTATATATCGTTACACGTTGTGTAGTAGTAGTATATAACGTTATACCTTATAACGTAATAGTATATAACGTTATACGTTATAACGTAATAGTATATTACGTTACACGTTATAACGTAATACTACATAACGCTGCATGATGTATAGTAATACTATATATCGTTACACGTCGTATAGTAGTAGTATATAACGTTATACGCTATAACGTAATAGTATATAACGTTATACGATATAACGTAATATTATATAACGTTATACGTTATAACGTAATAGTATATAACGTTATACGTTATAACGTAATCGTATATAACGTTACACGTTTTAATGTTATAGTATATAACGTTGTACGTTATGACGTAATTCTATATAACGTTATCCGTCATAACGTAATAGTGTATAACGTTATACGTTATAGCGTAATAGTATATAACGTTATACGTTATAACGTCATAGTATATAACGTTATACGTTATAACGTAACAGTATATAACGTTACACGCTATAACGTAATACTACATAACGCTGCACGTTGTATAGTAATACTATATATCGTCACACGTTGTTTAGTAGTAGTATATAACGTTATACGTTATAACGTAATATTATATAACGTTATACGTTACAACGTAATAGTATATAACTTCATATGTTATATCGCAGTAATATATGACATTACACGTTATAACGTAATTGTGTATAACGTTATACGTTATAACGTAATAGTATATCACGTTATACGTTATAGCGTAACAGTATATAACGTTATACGTTATAACGTAATAGTATATAACGTTATACATTATAACGTAGTAGTATATAACGTTACACATTATAACGTAATACTACATAACGCAGCACGTTGTATAGTAATACTATATATCGTTACACGTTGTATAGTAGTAGTATATAACGTTATACGTTATAACGTAATAGTATATAACGTTATACGTTATAACGTAATAGTATATACGGTATACGTTACAACGTAATAGAATATAACTTTATATGTTATATCGCAGTAATATATGACGTTACACGTTATAACGTAATTGTGTATAACGTTATACGTTATAACGTAATAGTATATAACGTTATGCGTTATAGCGTAATACTATATAACGTTATAAGTTATAACGTAATAGTATATAACGTTATACATTATAACGTAGTAGTATATAACGTTACACGTTATAACGTAATACTACATAACGCTGCACGTTGTATAGTAATACTATATGTCGTTACACGTTGTATCGTAGTAGTATACAACGTTATACGTTATATCGTAATATTATATAATGTTATACGTTATAACGTAATAGTATATAACGTTATACGTTATAACGTCATAGTATATAACGTTATACGTTGTAACGTAATAGTATATAACGTTATGCGTTATAGCGTAATAGTATATAACGTTATACATTATAACGTAGTAGTATATACCGTTACACATTATAACGTAATACTACATAACGCTGCACGTTGTATAGTAATACAATATGTCGTTACACGTTGTATCGTAGTAGTATATAACGTTATACGTTATATCGTAATATTATATAACGTTATACGTTATAACGTAATAGTATATAACGTTACATGTTATAACGTAATAGTATATAACGTTATACGTTATAACGTAATAGTATATAACGTTATACGTTATTACGTAATAGTATATAACGTTATACGTTATAACGTAATAGTATATGACGTTATACGTTATTACGTCATAGTATATAACGTTATACGTTATAACGTAATAGTATATAACGTTATACGTTATAACGTAATAGTATATAACGTTATACGTTATAACGTAATAGTATATAACGTTATACGTCATACCGTAATAGTATATAACGTTATACGTTAGAACGTAAAAGTATATAACGTTATATGTTATATCGCAGTAATATATGACGTTACACGTTATATCGTAATTGTGTATAACGTTATACGTTATAACGTAATAGTATATAACGTTATACGTTATAGCGTAATAGTATATAACGTTATACGAAATAACGTAATAGTATATAACGTTATACGTTATAGCGTAATAGTATATAACGTTATACGTTATAACGTAATAGTATATAACGTTATACATTATAACGTAGTAGTATATAACGTTACACATTATAACGTAATACTACATAACGCTGCACGTTGTATAGTAATACTATATGTCGATACACGTTGTATCGTAGTAGTATACAACGTTATACGTTGTATCGTAATATTATATAAAGTTATACGTTATAACGTAATAGTATATAGCGTTACACGTTATAACGTAATAGTATATAACGTTATACGTTATAACGTAATAGTATATAACGTTATACGTTATAACGTAATAGTATGTAACGTTACACGTTATAACGTAATACTACATAACGCTGCACGTTGTATAGTAATACTATATATCGTTACACGTTGTGTAGTACTAGTATATAACGTTATACCTTATAACGTAATAGTATATAACGTTATACGTTATAACGTAATAGTATATTACGTTACACGTTATAACGTAATACTACATAACGCTGCATGATGTATAGTAATACTATATATCGTTACACGTCGTATAGTAGTAGTATATAACGTTATACGTTATAACGTAATAGCATATAACGTTATACGTTATAACGTAATAGTATGTAACGTTACACGTTATAACGTAATACTACATAACGCTGCTCGTTGTATAGTAATACTATATGTCGTTACACGTTGTATCGTAGTAGTACATAACGTTATACGTTATAACGTAATATTATATAACGTTATACGTTATTACGTAATAGTATATAACGTTATACGTTATAACGTAATAGTATATAACGCTATACGTTATTACGTAATAGTATACAACGTTATAAGTTAGAAAATAAAGTATATAACGTTATATGTTATATCGTAGTGGTATATAACGTTATACGTTATAACGTAATAGTATATAACGTTATACGTTATAACGTAATATTATATAACGTTATACGTTATAACGTAATAGTATATAACGTTATACATTATAACGTAATAGCATATAACGTTATACGTTATAACGTCATAGTATGTAACGTTACACGTTATAACGTAATACTACATAATGCTGCTCGTTGTATAGTAATACTATATATCGTTACACGTTGTATAGTAGTAGTATATAACGTTATATGGTATAACGTAATAGTATATAACGTTATACGTTATGACGTAACAGTATATAACGTTACACGCTATAACGTAATACTACATAACGCTGCACGTTGTATAGTAATACTATATATCGTCACACGTTGTTTAGTAGTAGTATATAACGTTATAGGTTATAACGTAATATTATATAACGTTATACGTTACAACGTAATAGTATAGAACTTCATATGTTATATCGCAGTAATATATGACATTACACGTTATAACGTAATTGTGTATAACGTTATACGTTATAACGTAATAGTATATAACGTTATACGTTATAGCGTAACAGTATATAACGTTATACGTTATAACGTAATAGTATATAACGTTATACATTATAACGTAGTAGTATATAACGTTACACATTATAACGTAATACTACATAACGCTGCACGTTGTATAGTAATACTATATGTCGTTACACGTTGTATCGTAGTAGTATATAACGTTATACGTTATATCGTAATATTATATAACGTTATACGTTATAACGTAATAGTATATAGCGTTACACGTTATAACGTAATAGTATATAACGTTATACGTTATAACGTAATAGTATATAACGTTATACGTTATAACGTAATAGTATGTAACGTTACACGTTATAACGTAATACTAGATAACGCTGCACGTTGTATAGTAATACTATATATCGTTACACGTTGTATAGTAGTAGTGTATAACGTTATACGTTATAACGTAATAGTATATAACGTTATACGTTATAACGTAATAGTATATACGGTATACGTTACAACGTAATAGAATATAACTTTATAAGCTATATCGCAGTAATATATGACGTTACACGTTATAACGTAATAGTGTATAACGTTATACGTTATAACGTAATAATATATAACGTTATGCGTTATAGCGTAATACTATATAACGTTATACGTTATAACGTAATAGTATATAACGTTATACATTATAACGTAGTAGTATATAACGTTACACGTTATAACGTAATACTACATAACGCTGCACGTTGTATAGTAATACTATATGTTGTTACACGTTGTATCGTAGTAGTATATAACGTTATACGTTATAACGTAATATTATATAACGTTATACGTTATAACGTAATAGTATATAACGTTATACGTTATAACGTAATATTATATAACGTTATACGTTATAACGTAATAGTATATAACGTTATACGTTATAACGTAATAGTATATAACGTTATACGTTATAACGTAATAGTATATGACGTTGTACGTTATTACGTCATAGTATATAACGTTATACGTTATAACGTAATATTATATAACGTTATACGTTATAACGTAATAGTATATAGCGTTACACGTTATAACGTAATAGTATATAACGTTATACGTTATAACGTAATAGTATATAACGTTATACGTTATAACGTAATAGTATGTAACGTTACACGTTATAGCGTAATATTACATAACGCTGCACGTTGTATAGTAATACTATATATCGTTACACGTTGTATAGTAGTAGTATATAACGTTATACGTTATAGCGTAATAGTATATAACGTTATACGTTATAACGTAATTGTATATAACGTTACACGTTATAACATAATAGTATATAACGTTATACGTTATAACGTAATAGTATATAACGTTATACGTTATAACGTAATAGTATGTAACGTTACACGTTATAACGTAATACTACATAACGCTGCACGTTGTATAGTAATACTATATATCGTTACACGTTGTATAGTAGTAGTATATAACGTTATACGTTATAACGTAATAGTATATAACGTTATACGTTATAACGTAATAGTATATAACGTTACACGTTATAACGTAATACTACATAACGCTGCATGATGTATAGTAATACTATATATCGTTACACGTTGTATAGTAGTAGTATATAACGTTATACGCTATAACGTAATAGTATATAACGTTATACGTTATAACGTAATAGTATATAACGTTATACGTTATAGCGTAATAGTATATAACGTTATACGTTATAACGTAATAGTATATAACGTTAAACATTATAACGCAGTAGTATATAACGTTACACGTTATAACGTAATACTACATAACGCTGCACGTTGTATAGTAATACTATATGTCGTTACAGGTTGTATCGTAGTAGTATATAACGTTATACGATATAACGTAATATTATATAACGTTATACGTTATAACGTAATAGTATATAACGTTATACGTTATAACGTAATCGTATATAACGTTACACGTTTTAATGTTATAGTATATAACGTTGTACGTTATGACGTAATTCTATATAACGTTATCCGTCATAACGTAATAGTGTATAACGTTATACGTTATAGCGTAATAGTATATAACGTTATACGTTATAACGTCATAGTATATAACGTTATACGTTATAACGTAACAGTATATAACGTTACACGCTATAACGTAATACTACATAACGCTGCACGTTGTATAGTAATACTATATATCGTCACACGTTGTTTAGTAGTAGTATATAACGTTATACGTTATAACGTAATATTATATAACGTTATACGTTACAACGTAATAGTATATAACTTCATATGTTATATCGCAGTAATATATGACATTACACGTTATAACGTAATTGTGTATAACGTTATACGTTATAACGTAATAGTATATCACGTTATACGTTATAGCGTAACAGTATATAACGTTATACGTTATAACGTAATAGTATATAACGTTATACATTATAACGTAGTAGTATATAACGTTACACATTATAACGTAATACTACATAACGCAGCACGTTGTATAGTAATACTATATATCGTTACACGTTGTATAGTAGTAGTATATAACGTTATACGTTATAACGTAATAGTATATAACGTTATACGTTATAACGTAATAGTATATACGGTATACGTTACAACGTAATAGAATATAACTTTATATGTTATATCGCAGTAATATATGACGTTACACGTTATAACGTAATTGTGTATAACGTTATACGTTATAACGTAATAGTATATAACGTTATGCGTTATAGCGTAATACTATATAACGTTATAAGTTATAACGTAATAGTATATAACGTTATACATTATAACGTAGTAGTATATAACGTTACACGTTATAACGTAATACTACATAACGCTGCACGTTGTATAGTAATACTATATGTCGTTACACGTTGTATCGTAGTAGTATATAACGTTATACGTTATAACGTAATATTATATAACGTTATACGTTATAACGTAATAGTATATAACGTTATACGTTATAACGTAATATTATATAACGTTATACGTTATAACGTAATAGTATATAACGTTATACGTTATAACGTAATATTATATAACGTTATACGTTATAACGTAATAGTATATAACGTTATACGTTATAACGTAATAGTATATAACGTTATACGTTATATCGTAATAGTATATGACGTTGTACGTTATTACGTCATAGTATATAACGTTATACGTTATAACGTAATAGTATATAACGTTATACGTTATAACGTAATAGTATATAACGTTATACGTCATACCGTAATAGTATATAACGTTATACATTATAACGTAGTAGTATATAACGTTACACGTTATAACGTAATACTACATAACGCTGCACGTTGTATAGTAATACTATATGTCGTTACACGTTGTATCGTAGTAGTATATAACGTTATACGTTATAACGTAATATTATATAACGTTATACGTTATAACGTAATATTATATAACGTTATACGTTATAACGTAATAGTATATAACGTTATACGTTATAACGTAATAGTATATAGCGTTATACGTTATAACGTAATAGTATATGACGTTATACGTTATTACGTCATAGTATATAACGTTATACGTTGTAACGTAATAGTATATAACGTTATGCGTTATAGCGTAATAGTATATAACGTTATACATTATAACGTAGTAGTATATACCGTTACACATTATAACGTAATACTACATAACGCTGCACGTTGTATAGTAATACAATATGTCGTTACACGTTGTATCGTAGTAGTATATAACGTTATACGTTATATCGTAATATTATATAACGTTATACGTTATAACGTAATAGTATATAACGTTACATGTTATAACGTAATAGTATATAACGTTATACGTTATAACGTAATAGTATATAACGTTATACGTTATTACGTAATAGTATATAACGTTATACGTTATAACGTAATAGTATATGACGTTATACGTTATTACGTCATAGTATATAACGTTATACGTTATAACGTAATAGTATATAACGTTATACGTTATAACGTAATAGTATATAACGTTATACGTTATAACGTAATAGTATATAACGTTATACGTTATAACGTAATAGTATATAACGTTATACGTTATAACGTAATAGTATATAACGTTATACGTCATACCGTAATAGTATATAACGTTATACGTTAGAACGTAAAAGTATATAACGTTATATGTTATATCGCAGTAATATATGACGTTACACGTTATATCGTAATTGTGTATAACGTTATACGTTATAACGTAATAGTATATAACGATATTCGTTATAGCGTAATTGTATATAACGTTAACGATATAACGCTATAGTATATAACGTTATACGTTATAGCGTAATATTATATAACGATATACGTTATAACGTAATAGTATATAACGTTATACATTATAACGTAGTAGTATATAACGTTACACATTATAACGTAATACTACATAACGCTGCACGTTGTATAGTAATACTATATGTCGTTACACGTTGTATCGTAGCAGTATACAACGTTATACGTTATATCGTAATATTATATAACGTTATACGTTATAACGTAATAGTATATAGCGTTACACGTTATAACGTAATAGTATATAACGTTATACGTTATAACGTAATAGTATATAACGTTATACGTTATAACGTAATAGTATGTAACGTTACACGTTATAACGTAATACTACATAACGCTGCACGTTGTATAGTAATACTATATATCGTTACACGTTGTATCGAAGTAGTATATAACGTTATACGTTATATCGTAATATTATATAACGTTATACGTTATAACGTAATAGTATATAACGTTACATGTTATAACGTAATAGTATATAACGTTATACGTTATAACGTAATAGTATATAACGTTATACGTTATTACGTAATAGTATATAACGTTATACGTTATAGCGTAATAGTATATAACGTTATACGTTATAACGCAATAGTATATAGCGTTATACATTATAACGTAGTAGCATATAACGTTACACATTATAACGTAATACTACATAACGCTGCACGTTGTATAGTAATACTATATGTCGTTACACGTTGTATCGTAGTAGTATACGACGTTATACGTTATATCGTAATATTATATAACGTTATACGTTATAACGTAATAGTATATAACGTTATACGTTATAACGTCATAGTATATAACGTTATACGTTGTAACGTAATAGTATATAACGTTATGCGTTATAGCGTAATAGTATATAACGTTATACATTATAACGTAGTAGTATATACCGTTACACATTATAACGTAACACTACATAACGCTGCACGTTGTATAGTAATACAATATGTCGTTACACGTTGTATCGTAGTAGTATATAAAGTTATACGTTATATCGTAATATTATATAACGTTATACGTTATAACGTAATAGTATATAACGTTACATGTTATAACGTAATAGTATATAACGTTATACGTTATAACGTAATAGTATATAACGTTATACGTTATTACGTAATAGTATATAACGTTATACGTTATAACGTAATAGTATATGACGTTATACGTTATTACGTCATAGTATATAACGTTATACGTTATAACGTAATAGTATATAACGTTATACGTTATAACGTAATAGTATATAACGTTATACGTTATAACGTAATAGTATATAACGTTATACGTCATACCGTAATAGTATATAACGTTATACGTTAGAACGTAATAGTATATAACGTTATACGTTATAGCGTAATAGTATATAACGTTATACGAAATAACGTAATAGTATATAACGTTATACGTTATAGCGTAATAGTATATAACGTTATACGTTATAACGTAATAGTATATAACGTTATACATTATAACGTAGTAGTATATAACGTTACACATTATAACGTAATACTACATAACGCTGCACGTTGTATAGTAATACTATATGTCGATACACGTTGTATCGTAGTAGTATACAACGTTATACGTTGTATCGTAATATTATATAACGTTATACGTTATAACGTAATAGTATATAACGTTATACGTTATAACGTAATAGTATATAACGTTATACGTTATAACGTAATAGTATGTAACGTTACACGTTATAACGTAATACTACATAACGCTGCACGTTGTATAGTAATACTATATATCGTTACACGTTGTGTAGTAGTAGTATATAACGTTATACGTTATAACGTAATAGTATATAACGTTATACGTTATAACGTAATAGTATATAACGTTACACGTTATAACGTAATACTACATAACGCTGCATGATGTATAGTAATACTATATATCGTTACACGTTGTATAGTAGTAGTATATAACGTTATACGTTATAACGTAATAGCATATAACGTTATACGTTATAACGTAATAGTATGTAACGTTACACGTTATAACGTAATAGTATATAACGTTATACGTTATAACGTAATAGTATATAACGTTATACGTTATAACGTAATAGTATGTAACGTTACACGTTATAACGTAATACTACATAACGCTGCACGTTGTATAGTAATACTATATATCGTTACACGTTGTATAGTAGTAGTATATAACGTTATACGTTATAACGTAATAGTATATAACGTTATACGTTATAACGTAATAGTATATAACGTTACACGTTATAACGTAATACTACATAACGCTGCATGATGTATAGTAATACTATATATCGTTACACGTTGTATAGTAGTAATATATAACGTTATACGCTATAACGTAATAGTATATAACGTTATACGTTATAACGTAATAGTATATAACGTTATACGTTATAGCGTAATAGTATATAACGTTATACGTTATAACGTAATAGTATATAACGTTAAACATTATAACGCAGTAGTATATAACTTTACACGTTATAACGTAATACTACATAACGCTGCACGTTGTATACTAATACTATATGTCGTTACAGGTTGTATCGTAGTAGTATATAACGTTATACGATATAACGTAATATTATATAACGTTATACGTTATAACGTAATAGTATATAACGTTATACGTTATAACGTAATCGTATATAACGTTACACGTTTTAATGTTATAGTATATAACGTTGTACGTTATGACGTAATTCTATATAACGTTATCCGTCATAACGTAATAGTGTATAACGTTATACGTTATAGCGTAATAGTATATAACGTTATACGTTATAACGTCATAGTATATAACGTTATACGTTATAACGTAACAGTATATAACGTTACACGCTATAACGTAATACTACATAACGCTGCATGTTGTATAGTAATACTATATATCGTCACACGTTGTTTAGTAGTAGTATATAACGTTATACGTTATAACGTAATATTATATAACGTTATACGTTACAACGTAATAGTATATAACTTCATATGTTATATCGCAGTAATATATGACATTACACGTTATAACGTAATTGTGTATAACGTTATACGTTATAACGTAATAGTATATCACGTTATACGTTATAGCGTAACAGTATATAACGTTATACGTTATAACGTAATAGTATATAACGTTATACATTATAACGTAGTAGTATATAACGTTACACATTATAACGTAATACTACATAACGCAGCACGTTGTATAGTAATACTATATATCGTTACACGTTGTATAGTAGTAGTATATAACGTTATACGTTATAACGTAATAGTATATAACGTTATACGTTATAACGTAATAGTATATACGGTATACGTTACAACGTAATAGAATATAACTTTATATGTTATATCGCAGTAATATATGACGTTACACGTTATAACGTAATTGTGTATAACGTTATACGTTATAACGTAATAGTATATAACGTTATGCGTTATAGCGTAATACTATATAACGTTATAAGTTATAACGTAATAGTATATAACGTTATACATTATAACGTAGTAGTATATAACGTTACACGTTATAACGTAATACTACATAACGCTGCACGTTGTATAGTAATACTATATGTCGTTACACGTTGTATCGTAGTAGTATATAACGTTATACGTTATAACGTAATATTATATAACGTTATACGTTATAACGTAATAGTATATAACGTTATACGTTATAACGTAATATTATATAACGTTATACGTTATAACGTAATAGTATATAACGTTATACGTTATAACGTAATATTATATAACGTTATACGTTATAACGTAATAGTATATAACGTTATACGTTATAACGTAATAGTATATAACGTTATACGTTATATCGTAATAGTATATGACGTTGTACGTTATTACGTCATAGTATATAACGTTATACGTTATAACGTAATAGTATATAACGTTATACGTTATAACGTAATAGTATATAACGTTATACGTCATACCGTAATAGTATATAACGTTATACATTATAACGTAGTAGTATATAACGTTACACGTTATAACGTAATACTACATAACGCTGCACGTTGTATAGTAATACTATATGTCGTTACACGTTGTATCGTAGTAGTATATAACGTTATACGTTATAACGTAATATTATATAACGTTATACGTTATAACGTAATATTATATAACGTTATACGTTATAACGTAATAGTATATAACGTTATACGTTATAACGTAATAGTATATAACGTTATACGTTATAACGTAATAGGATATGACGTTATACGTTATTACGTCATGGTATATAACGTTATACGTTGTAACGTAATAGTATATAACGTTATGCGTTATAGCGTAATAGTATATAACGTTATACATTATAACGTAGTAGTATATACCGTTACACATTATAACGTAATACTACATAACGCTGCACGTTGTATAGTAATACAATATGTCGTTACACGTTGTATCGTAGTAGTATATAACGTTATACGTTATATCGTAATATTATATAACGTTATACGTTATAACGTAATAGTATATAACGTTACATGTTATAACGTAATAGTATATAACGTTACACGTTTTAATGTTATAGTATATAACGTTGTACGTTATGACGTAATTCTATATAACGTTATCCGTCATAACGTAATAGTGTATAACGTTATACGTTATAACGTAATAGTATATAACGTTATACGTTATAACGTAATAGTATGTAACGTTACACATTATAACGTAATACTACATAACGCTGCACGTTGTATAGTAATACTATATATCGTTACACGTTGTATAGTAGTAGTATATAACGTTATACGTTATAACGTAATAGTATATAACGTTATACGTTATAACGTAATAGTATATAACGTTACACGTTATAACGTAATACTACATAACGCTGCATGATGTATAGTAATACTATATATCGTTACACGTTGTATAGTAGTAGTATATAACGTTATACGCTATAACGTAATAGTATATAACGTTATACGTTATAACGTAATAGTATATAACGTTACATGTTATAACGTAATAGTATATAACGTTATACGTTATAACGTAATAGTATATAACGTTATACGTTATTACGTAATAGTATATAACGTTATACGTTATAGCGTAATAGTATATAACGTTATACGTTATAACGCAATAGTATATAGCGTTATACATTATAACGTAGTAGCATATAACGTTACACATTATAACGTAATACTACATAACGCTGCACGTTGTATAGTAATACTATATGTCGTTACACGTTGTATCGTAGTAGTATACAACGTTATACGTTATATCGTAATATTATATATTGTTATACGTTATAACGTAATAGTATATAACGTTATACGTTATAACGTCATAGTATATAACGTTATACGTTGTAACGTAATAGTATATAACGTTATGCGTTATAGCGTAATAGTATATAACGTTATACATTATAACGTAGTAGTATATACCGTTACACATTATAACGTAATACTACATAACGCTCTACGTTGTATAGTAATACAATATGTCGTTACACGTTGTATCGTAGTAGTATATAACGTTATACGTTATATCGTAATATTATATAACGTTATACGTTATAACGTAATAGTATATAACGTTACATGTTATAACGTAATAGTATATAACGTTATACGTTATAACGTAATAGTATATAACGTTATACGTTATTACGTAATAGTATATAACGTTATACGTTATAACGTAATAGTATATGACGTTATACGTTATTACGTCATAGTATATAACGTTATACGTTATAACGTAATAGTATATAACGTTATGCGTTATAACGTAATAGTATATAACGTTATACGTTATAACGTAATAGTATATAACGTTATACGTCATACCGTAATAGTATATAACGTTATACGTTAGAACGTAAAAGTATATAACGTTATATGTTATATCGCAGTAATATATGACGTTACACGTTATATCGTAATTGTGTATAACGTTATACGTTATAACGTAATAGTATATAACGTTATACGTTATAGCGTAATAGTATATAACGTTATACGAAATAACGTAATAGTATATAACGTTATACGTTATAGCGTAATAGTATATAACGTTATACGTTATAACGTAATAGTATATAACGTTATACATTATAACGTAGTAGTATATAACGTTACACATTATAACGTAATACTAAATAACGCTGCACGTTGTATAGTAATACTATATGTCGATACACGTTGTATCGTAGTAGTATACAACGTTATACGTTATATCGTAATATTATATAAAGTTATACGTTATAACGTAATAGTATATAGCGTTACACGTTATAACGTAATAGTATATAACGTTATACGTTATAACGTAATAGTATATAACGTTATACGTTATAACGTAATAGTATGTAACGTTACACGTTATAACGTAATACTACATAACGCTGCACGTTGTATAGTAATACTATATATCGTTACACGTTGTGTAGTAGTAGTATATAACGTTATACGTTATATCGTAATAGTATATAACGTTATACGTTATAACGTAATAGTATATTACGTTACACGTTATAACGTAATACTACATAACGCTGCATGATGTATAGTAATACTATATATCGTTACACGTTGTATAGTAGTAGTATATAACGTTATACGTTATAACGTAATAGCATATAACGTTATACGTTATAACGTAATAGTATGTAACGTTACACGTTATTACGTAATACTACATAACGCTGCTCGTTGTATAGTAATACTATATGTCGTTACACGTTGTATCGTAGTAGTATATAACGTTATACGTTATAACGTAATATTATATAACGTTATACGTTATTACGTAATAGTATATAACGTTATACGTTATAACGTAATAGTATATAACGCTATACGTTATTACGTAATAGTATACAACGTTATAAGTTAGAAAATAAAGTATATAACGTTATATGTTATATCGTAGTGGTATATAACGTTATACGTTATAACGTAATAGTATATAACGTTATACGTTATAACGTAATATTATATAACGTTATACGTTATAACGTAATAGTATATAACGTTATACATTATAACGTAATAGCATATAACGTTATACGTTATAACGTCATAGTATGTAACGTTACACGTTATAACGTAATACTACATAATGCTGCTCGTTGTATAGTAATACTATATATCGTTACACGTTGTATAGTAGTAGTATATAACGTTATATGGTATAACGTAATAGTATATAACGTTATACGTTATGACGTAACAGTATATAACGTTACACGCTATAACGTAATACTAC
Organism: Bombus terrestris; assembly: GCF_910591885.1. Taxonomy (NCBI): domain Eukaryota; kingdom Metazoa; phylum Arthropoda; class Insecta; order Hymenoptera; family Apidae; genus Bombus; species Bombus terrestris. The sequence continues at coordinate 5,007,813 of NC_063270.1, read as the reverse complement.
ATAACGCTGCACGTTGTATAGTAATACTATATATCGTCACACGTTGTTTAGTAGTAGTATATAACGTTATAGGTTATAACGTAATATTATATAACGTTATACGTTACAACGTAATAGTATAGAACTTCATATGTTATATCGCAGTAATATATGACATTACACGTTATAACGTAATTGTGTATAACGTTATACGTTATAACGTAATAGTATATAACGTTATACGTTATAACGTAATAGTATGTAACGTTACACGTTATAACGTAATACTACATAACGCTGCACGTTGTATAGTAATACTATATATCGTTACACGTTGTATAGTAGTAGTGTATAACGTTATACGTTATAACGTAATAGTATATAACGTTATACGTTATAACGTAATAGTATATACGGTATACGTTACAACGTAATAGAATATAACTTTATATGTTATATCGCAGTAATATATGACGTTACACGTTATAACGTAATTGTGTATAACGTTATACGTTATAACGTAATAGTATATAACGTTATGCGTTATAGCGTAATACTATATAACGTTATAAGTTATAACGTAATAGTATATAACGTTATACATTATAACGTAGTAGTATATAACGTTACACGTTATAACGTAATACTACATAACGCTGCACGTTGTATAGTAATACTATATGTCGTTACACGTTGTATCGTAGTAGTATATAACGTTATACGTTATAACGTAATATTATATAACGTTATACGTTATAACGTAATATTATATAACGTTATACGTTATAACGTAATAGTATATAACGTTATACGTTATAACGTAATAGTATATAACGTTATACGTTATAACGTAATAGTATATGACGTTATACGTTATTACGTCATAGTATATAACGTTATACGTTGTAACGTAATAGTATATAACGTTATGCGTTATAGCGTAATAGTATATAACGTTATACATTATAACGTAGTAGTATATACCGTTACACATTATAACGTAATACTACATAACGCTGCACGTTGTATAGTAATACAATATGTCGTTACACGTTGTATCGTAGTAGTATATAACGTTATACGTTATATCGTAATATTATATAACGTTATACGTTATAACGTAATAGTATATAACGTTACATGTTATAACGTAATAGTATATAACGTTATACGTTATAACGTAATAGTATATAACGTTATACGTTATTACGTATCGTATATAACGTTATACGTTATAACGTAATAGTATATGACGTTATACGTTATTACGTCATAGTATATAACGTTATACGTTATAACGTAATAGTATATAACGTTATACGTTATAACGTAATAGTATATAACGTTATACGTTATAACGTAATAGTATATAACGTTATACGTTATAACGTAATAGTATATAACGTTATACGTTATAACGTAATAGTATATAACGTTATACGTCATACCGTAATAGTATATAACGTTATACGTTAGAACGTAAAAGTATATAACGTTATATGTTATATCGCAGTAATATATGACGTTACACGTTATATCGTAATTGTGTATAACGTTATACGTTATAACGTAATAGTATATAACGTTATACGTTATAGCGTAATAGTATATAACGTTATACGAAATAACGTAATAGTATATAACGTTATACGTTATAGCGTAATAGTATATAACGTTATACGTTATAACGTAATAGTATATAACGTTATACATTATAACGTAGTAGTATATAACGTTACACATTATAACGTAATACTACATAACGCTGCACGTTGTATAGTAATACTATATGTCGTTACACGTTGTATCGTAGTAGTATACAACGTTATACGTTATATCGTAATATTATATAACGTTATACGTTATAACGTAATAGTATATAGCGTTACACGTTATAACGTAATAGTATATAACGTTATACGTTATAACGTAATAGTATATAACGTTATACGTTATAACGTAATAGTATGTAACGTTACACGTTATAACGTAATACTACATAACGCTGCACGTTGTATAGTAATACTATATATCGTTACACGTTGTATCGAAGTAGTATATAACGTTATACGTTATATCGTAATATTATATAACGTTATACGTTATAACGTAATAGTATATAACGTTACATGTTATAACGTAATAGTATATAACGTTATACGTTATAACGTAATAGTATATAACGTTATACGTTATTACGTAATAGTATATAACGTTATACGTTATAGCGTAATAGTATATAACGTTATACGTTATAACGCAATAGTATATAGCGTTATACATTATAACGTAGTAGCATATAACGTTACACATTATAACGTAATACTACATAACGCTGCACGTTGTATAGTAATACTATATGTCGTTACACGTTGTATCGTAGTAGTATACAACGTTATACGTTATATCGTAATATTATATAACGTTATACGTTATAACGTAATAGTATATAACGTTATACGTTATAACGTCATAGTATATAACGTTATACGTTGTAACGTAATAGTATATAACGTTATGCGTTATAGCGTAATAGTATATAACGTTATACATTATAACGTAGTAGTATATACCGTTACACATTATAACGTAATACTACATAACGCTGCACGTTGTATAGTAATACAATATGTCGTTACACGTTGTATCGTAGTAGTATATAACGTTATACGTTATATCGTAATATTATATAACGTTATACGTTATAACGTAATAGTATATAACGTTACATGTTATAACGTAATAGTATATAACGTTATACGTTATAACGTAATAGTATATAACGTTATACGTTATTACGTAATAGTATATAACGTTATACGTTATAACGTAATAGTATATGACGTTATACGTTATTACGTCATAGTATATAACGTTATACGTTATAACGTAATAGTATATAACGTTATACGTTATAACGTAATAGTATGTAACGTTACACGTTATAACGTAATACTACATAACGCTGCACGTTGTATAGTAATACTATATATCGTTACACGTTGTATCGAAGTAGTATATAACGTTATACGTTATATCGTAATATTATATAACGTTATACGTTATAACGTAATAGTATATAACGTTACATGTTATAACGTAATAGTATATAACGTTATACGTTATAACGTAATAGTATATAGCGTTACACGTTATAACGTAATAGTATATAACGTTATACGTTATAACGTAATAGTATATAACGTTATACGTTATAACGTAATAGTATGTAACGTTACACGTTATAACGTAATACTACATAACGCTGCACGTTGTATAGTAATACTATATATCGTTACACGTTGTATCGAAGTAGTATATAACGTTATACGTTATATCGTAATATTATATAACGTTATACGTTATAACGTAATAGTATATAACGTTACATGTTATAACGTAATAGTATATAACGTTATACGTTATAACGTAATAGTATATAACGTTATACGTTATAACGTAATAGTATATAACGTTATACGTTATAGCGTAATAGTATATAACGTTATACGTTATAACGCAATAGTATATAGCGTTATACATTATAACGTAGTAGCATATAACGTTACACATTATAACGTAATACTACATAACGCTGCACGTTGTATAGTAATACTATATGTCGTTACACGTTGTATCGTAGTAGTATACAACGTTATACGTTATATCGTAATATTATATAACGTTATACGTTATAACGTAATAGTATATAACGTTATACGTTATAACGTCATAGTATATAACGTTATACGTTGTAACGTAATAGTATATAACGTTATGCGTTATAGCGTAATAGTATATAACGTTATACATTATAACGTAGTAGTATATACCGTTACACATTATAACGTAATACTACATAACGCTGCACGTTGTATAGTAATACAATATGTCGTTACACGTTGTATCGTAGTAGTATATAACGTTATACGTTATATCGTAATATTATATAACGTTATACGTTATAACGTAATAGTATATAGCGTTATACATTATAACGTAGTAGCATATAACGTTACACATTATAACGTAATACTACATAACGCTGCACGTTGTATAGTAATACTATATGTCGTTACACGTTGTATCGTAGTAGTATACAACGTTATACGTTATATCGTAATATTATATAACGTTATACGTTATAACGTCATAGTATATAACGTTATACGTTGTAACGTAATAGTATATAACGTTATGCGTTATAGCGTAATAGTATATAACGTTATACATTATAACGTAGTAGTATATACCGTTACACATTATAACGTAATACTACATAACGCTGCACGTTGTATAGTAATACTATATATCGTTACACGTTGTATCGAAGTAGTATATAACGTTATACGTTATATCGTAATATTATATAACGTTATACGTTATAACGTAATAGTATATAACGTTACATGTTATAACGTAATAGTATATAACGTTATACGTTATAACGTAATAGTATATAACGTTATACGTTATTACGTAATAGTATATAACGTTATACGTTATAGCGTAATAGTATATAACGTTATACGTTATAACGCAATAGTATATAGCGTTATACATTATAACGTAGTAGCATATAACGTTACACATTATAACGTAATACTACATAACGCTGCACGTTGTATAGTAATACAATATGTCGTTACACGTTGTATCGTAGTAGTATACAACGTTATACGTTATATCGTAATATTATATAACGTTATACGTTATAACGTAATAGTATATAACGTTATACGTTATAACGTCATAGTATATAACGTTATACGTTGTAACGTAATAGTATATAACGTTATGCGTTATAGCGTAATAGTATATAACGTTATACATTATAACGTAGTAGTATATACCGTTACACATTATAACGTAATACTACATAACGCTCTACGTTGTATAGTAATACAATATGTCGTTACACGTTGTATCGTAGTAGTATATAACGTTATACGTTATATCGTAATATTATATAACGTTATACGTTATAACGTAATAGTATATAACGTTACATGTTATAACGTAATAGTATATAACGTTATACGTTATAACGTAATAGTATATAACGTTATACGTTATTACGTAATAGTATATAACGTTATACGTTATAACGTAATAGTATATGACGTTATACGTTATTACGTCATAGTATATAACGTTATACGTTATAACGTAATAGTATATAACGTTATACGTTATAACGTAATAGTATATAACGTTATACGTTATAACGTAATAGTATATAACGTTATACGTCATACCGTAATAGTATATAACGTTATACGTTAGAACGTAAAAGTATATAACGTTATATGTTATGTCGCAGTAATATATGACGTTACACGTTATATCGTAATTGTGTATAACGTTATACGTTATAACGTAATAGTATATAACGTTATACGTTATAGCGTAATAGTATATAACGTTATACGAAATAACGTAATAGTATATAACGTTATACGTTATAGCGTAATAGTATATAACGTTATACGTTATAACGTAATAGTATATAACGTTATACATTATAACGTAGTAGTATATAACGTTACACATTATAACGTAATACTACATAACGCTGCACGTTGTATAGTAATACTATATGTCGATACACGTTGTATCGTAGTAGTATACAACGTTATACGTTATATCGTAATATTATATAACGTTATACGTTATAACGTAATAGTATATAGCGTTACACGTTATAACGTAATAGTATATAACGTTATACGTTATAACGTAATAGTATATAACGTTATACGTTATAACGTAATAGTATGTAACGTTACACGTTATAACGTAATACTACATAACGCTGCACGTTGTATAGTAATACTATATATCGTTACACGTTGTGTAGTAGTAGTATATAACGTTATACGTTATAACGTAATAGTATATAACGTTATACGTTATAACGTAATAGTATATAACGTTACACGTTATAACGTAATACTACATAACGCTGCATGATGTATAGTAATACTATATATCGTTACACGTTGTATAGTAGTAGTATATAACGTTATACGTTATAACGTAATAGCATATAACGTTATACGTTATAACGTAATAGTATGTAACGTTACACGTTATAACGTAATACTACATAACGCTGCTCGTTGTATAGTAATACTATATGTCGTTACACGTTGTATCGTAGTAGTATATAACGTTATACGTTATAACGTAATATTATATAACGTTATACGTTATTACGTAATAGTATATAACGTTATACGTTATAACGTAATAGTATATAACGCTATACGTTATTACGTAATAGTATACAACGTTATAAGTTAGAAAATAAAGTATATATCGTTATATGTTATATCGTAGTGGTATATAACGTTACACGTTATAACGTAATAGTATATAACGTTATATGTTATATCGTAGTAGTATATAACGTTACACGTTATAACGTAATAGTATATAACGTTATACGGTATAACGTAATAGTATATAACGTTATACGTTATAACGTAATAGTATGTAACGTTACACGTTATAACGTAATACTACATAACGCTGCATGATGTATAGTAATACTATATATCGTTACGCGTTGTATAGTAGTAGTATATAACGTTATATGGTATAACGTAATAGTATATAACGTTATACGTTATAACGTAACAGTATATAACGTTACACGTTATAACGTAATACTACATAACGCTGCACGTTGTATAGTAATACTATATATCGTCACACGTTGTTTAGTAGTAGTATATAACGTTATACGTTATAACGTAATATTATATAACGTTATACGTTACAACGTAATAGTATATAACTTCATATGTTATATCGCAGTAATATATGACATTACACGTTATAACGTAATTGTGTATAACGTTATACGTTATAACGTAACAGTATATAACGTTATACGTTATAGCGTAACAGTATATAACGTTATACGTTATAACGTAATAGTATATAACGTTATACATTATAACGTAGTAGTATATAACGTTACACATTATAACGTAATACTACATAACGCTGCATGATGTATAGTAATACTATATATCGTTACACGTTGTATAGTAGTAGTATATAACGTTATATGGTATAACGTAATAGTATATAACGTTATACGTTATAACGTAATAGTATGTAACGTTACACGTTATAACGTAATACTACATAACGCTGCACGTTGTATAGTAATACTATATATCGTTACACGTTGTGTAGTAGTAGTATATAACGTTATACGTTATAACGTAATAGTATATAACGTTATACGTTATAACGTAATAGTATATAACGTTACACGTTATAACGTAATACTACATAACGCTGCATGATGTATAGTAATACTATATATCGTTACACGTTGTATAGTAGTAGTATATAACGTTATACGTTACAACGTAATAGCATATAACGTTATACGTTATAACGTAATAGTATGTAACGTTACACGTTATAACGTAATACTACATAACGCTGCTCGTTGTATAGTAATACTATATGTCGTTACACGTTGAATCGTAGTAGTATATAACGTTATACGTTATAACGTAATATTATATAACGTTATACGTTATTACGTAATAGTATATAACGTTATACGTTATAACGTAATAGTATATAACGCTATACGTTATTACGTAATAGTATACAACGTTATAAGTTAGAAAATAAAGTATATAACGTTATATGTTATATCGTAGTGGTATATAACGTTACACGTTATAACGTAATAGTATATAACGTTATATGTTATATCGTAGTAGTATATAACGTTACACGTTATAACGTAATAGTATATAACGTTATACGGTATAACGTAATAGTATATAACGTTATACGTTATAACGTAATAGTATGTAACGTTACACGTTATAACGTAATACTACATAACGCTGCATGATGTATAGTAATACTATATATCGTTACACGTTGTATAGTAGTAGTATATAACGTTATATGGTATAACGTAATAGTATATAACGTTATACGTTATAACGTAACAGTATATAACGTTACACGTTATAACGTAATACTACATAACGCTGCACGTTGTATAGTAATACTATATGTCGTTACACGTTGTATCGTAGTAGTATACAACGTTATACGTTATATCGTAATATTATATAACGTTATACGTTATAACGTAATAGTATATAACGTTATACGTTATAACGTCATAGTATATAACGTTATACGTTGTAACGTAATAGTATATAACGTTATGCGTTATAGCGTAATAGTATATAACGTTATACATTATAACGTAGTAGTATATACCGTTACACATTATAACGTAATACTACATAACGCTGCACGTTGTATAGTAATACAATATGTCGTTACACGTTGTATCGTAGTAGTATATAACGTTATACGTTATATCGTAATATTATATAACGTTATACGTTATAACGTAATAGTATATAACGTTACATGTTATAACGTAATAGTATATAACGTTATACGTTATAACGTAATAGTATATAACGTTATACGTTATTACGTAATAGTATATAACGTTATACGTTATAACGTAATAGTATATGACGTTATACGTTATTACGTCATAGTATATAACGTTATACGTTATAACGTAATAGTATATAACGTTATACGTTATAACGTAATAGTATGTAACGTTACACGTTATAACGTAATACTACATAACGCTGCACGTTGTATAGTAATACTATATATCGTTACACGTTGTATCGAAGTAGTATATAACGTTATACGTTATATCGTAATATTATATAACGTTATACGTTATAACGTAATAGTATATAACGTTACATGTTATAACGTAATAGTATATAACGTTATACGTTATAACGTAATAGTATATAGCGTTACACGTTATAACGTAATAGTATATAACGTTATACGTTATAACGTAATAGTATATAACGTTATACGTTATAACGTAATAGTATGTAACGTTACACGTTATAACGTAATACTACATAACGCTGCACGTTGTATAGTAATACTATATATCGTTACACGTTGTATCGAAGTAGTATATAACGTTATACGTTATATCGTAATATTATATAACGTTATACGTTATAACGTAATAGTATATAACGTTACATGTTATAACGTAATAGTATATAACGTTATACGTTATAACGTAATAGTATATAACGTTATACGTTATTACGTAATAGTATATAACGTTATACGTTATAGCGTAATAGTATATAACGTTATACGTTATAACGCAATAGTATATAGCGTTATACATTATAACGTAGTAGCATATAACGTTACACATTATAACGTAATACTACATAACGCTGCACGTTGTATAGTAATACTATATGTCGTTACACGTTGTATCGTAGTAGTATACAACGTTATACGTTATATCGTAATATTATATAACGTTATACGTTATAACGTAATAGTATATAACGTTATACGTTATAACGTCATAGTATATAACGTTATACGTTGTAACGTAATAGTATATAACGTTATGCGTTATAGCGTAATAGTATATAACGTTATACATTATAACGTAGTAGTATATACCGTTACACATTATAACGTAATACTACATAACGCTGCACGTTGTATAGTAATACAATATGTCGTTACACGTTGTATCGTAGTAGTATATAACGTTATACGTTATATCGTAATATTATATAACGTTATACGTTATAACGTAATAGTATATAGCGTTATACATTATAACGTAGTAGCATATAACGTTACACATTATAACGTAATACTACATAACGCTGCACGTTGTATAGTAATACTATATGTCGTTACACGTTGTATCGTAGTAGTATACAACGTTATACGTTATATCGTAATATTATATAACGTTATACGTTATAACGTCATAGTATATAACGTTATACGTTGTAACGTAATAGTATATAACGTTATGCGTTATAGCGTAATAGTATATAACGTTATACATTATAACGTAGTAGTATATACCGTTACACATTATAACGTAATACTACATAACGCTGCACGTTGTATAGTAATACTATATATCGTTACACGTTGTATCGAAGTAGTATATAACGTTATACGTTATATCGTAATATTATATAACGTTATACGTTATAACGTAATAGTATATAACGTTACATGTTATAACGTAATAGTATATAACGTTATACGTTATAACGTAATAGTATATAACGTTATACGTTATTACGTAATAGTATATAACGTTATACGTTATAGCGTAATAGTATATAACGTTATACGTTATAACGCAATAGTATATAGCGTTATACATTATAACGTAGTAGCATATAACGTTACACATTATAACGTAATACTACATAACGCTGCACGTTGTATAGTAATACTATATGTCGTTACACGTTGTATCGTAGTAGTATACAACGTTATACGTTATATCGTAATATTATATAACGTTATACGTTATAACGTAATAGTATATAACGTTATAAATTATAACGTCATAGTATATAACGTTATACGTTGTAACGTAATAGTATATAACGTTATGCGTTATAGCGTAATAGTATATAACGTTATACATTATAACGTAGTAGTATATACCGTTACACATTATAACGTAATACTACATAACGCTGCACGTTGTATAGTAATACAATATGTCGTTACACGTTGTATCGTAGTAGTATATAACGTTATACGTTATATCGTAATATTATATAACGTTATACGTTATAACGTAATAGTATATAACGTTACATGTTATAACGTAATAGTATATAACGTTATACGTTATAACGTAATAGTATATAACGTTATACGTTATTACGTAATAGTATATAACGTTATACGTTATAACGTAATAGTATATGACGTTATACGTTATTACGTCATAGTATATAACGTTATACGTTATAACGTAATAGTATATAACGTTATACGTTATAACGTAATAGTATATAACGTTATACGTTATAACGTAATAGTATATAACGTTATACGTCATACCGTAATAGTATATAACGTTATACGTTAGAACGTAAAAGTATATAACGTTATATGTTATGTCGCAGTAATATATGACGTTACACGTTATATCGTAATTGTGTATAACGTTATACGTTATAACGTAATAGTATATAACGTTATACGTTATAGCGTAATAGTATATAACGTTATACGAAATAACGTAATAGTATATAACGTTATACGTTATAGCGTAATAGTATATAACGTTATACGTTATAACGTAATAGTATATAACGTTATACATTATAACGTAGTAGTATATAACGTTACACATTATAACGTAATACTACATAACGCTGCACGTTGTATAGTAATACTATATGTCGATACACGTTGTATCGTAGTAGTATACAACGTTATACGTTATATCGTAATATTATATAACGTTATACGTTATAACGTAATAGTATATAGCGTTACACGTTATAACGTAATAGTATATAACGTTATACGTTATAACGTAATAGTATATAACGTTATACGTTATAACGTAATAGTATGTAACGTTACACGTTATAACGTAATACTACATAACGCTGCACGTTGTATAGTAATACTATATATCGTTACACGTTGTGTAGTAGTAGTATATAACGTTATACGTTATAACGTAATAGTATATAACGTTATACGTTATAACGTAATAGTATATAACGTTACACGTTATAACGTAATACTACATAACGCTGCATGATGTATAGTAATACTATATATCGTTACACGTTGTATAGTAGTAGTATATAACGTTATACGTTATAACGTAATAGCATATAACGTTATACGTTATAACGTAATAGTATGTAACGTTACACGTTATAACGTAATACTACATAACGCTGCTCGTTGTATAGTAATACTATATGTCGTTACACGTTGTATCGTAGTAGTATATAACGTTATACGTTATAACGTAATATTATATAACGTTATACGTTATTACGTAATAGTATATAACGTTATACGTTATAACGTAATAGTATATAACGCTATACGTTATTACGTAATAGTATACAACGTTATAAGTTAGAAAATAAAGTATATATCGTTATATGTTATATCGTAGTGGTATATAACGTTACACGTTATAACGTAATAGTATATAACGTTATATGTTATATCGTAGTAGTATATAACGTTACACGTTATAACGTAATAGTATATAACGTTATACGGTATAACGTAATAGTATATAACGTTATACGTTATAACGTAATAGTATGTAACGTTACACGTTATAACGTAATACTACATAACGCTGCATGATGTATAGTAATACTATATATCGTTACGCGTTGTATAGTAGTAGTATATAACGTTATATGGTATAACGTAATAGTATATAACGTTATACGTTATAACGTAACAGTATATAACGTTACACGTTATAACGTAATACTACATAACGCTGCACGTTGTATAGTAATACTATATATCGTCACACGTTGTTTAGTAGTAGTATATAACGTTATACGTTATAACGTAATATTATATAACGTTATACGTTACAACGTAATAGTATATAACTTCATATGTTATATCGCAGTAATATATGACATTACACGTTATAACGTAATTGTGTATAACGTTATACGTTATAACGTAACAGTATATAACGTTATACGTTATAGCGTAACAGTATATAACGTTATACGTTATAACGTAATAGTATATAACGTTATACATTATAACGTAGTAGTATATAACGTTACACATTATAACGTAATACTACATAACGCTGCATGATGTATAGTAATACTATATATCGTTACACGTTGTATAGTAGTAGTATATAACGTTATATGGTATAACGTAATAGTATATAACGTTATACGTTATAACGTAATAGTATGTAACGTTACACGTTATAACGTAATACTACATAACGCTGCACGTTGTATAGTAATACTATATATCGTTACACGTTGTGTAGTAGTAGTATATAACGTTATACGTTATAACGTAATAGTATATAACGTTATACGTTATAACGTAATAGTATATAACGTTACACGTTATAACGTAATACTACATAACGCTGCATGATGTATAGTAATACTATATATCGTTACACGTTGTATAGTAGTAGTATATAACGTTATACGTTACAACGTAATAGCATATAACGTTATACGTTATAACGTAATAGTATGTAACGTTACACGTTATAACGTAATACTACATAACGCTGCTCGTTGTATAGTAATACTATATGTCGTTACACGTTGAATCGTAGTAGTATATAACGTTATACGTTATAACGTAATATTATATAACGTTATACGTTATTACGTAATAGTATATAACGTTATACGTTATAACGTAATAGTATATAACGCTATACGTTATTACGTAATAGTATACAACGTTATAAGTTAGAAAATAAAGTATATAACGTTATATGTTATATCGTAGTGGTATATAACGTTACACGTTATAACGTAATAGTATATAACGTTATATGTTATATCGTAGTAGTATATAACGTTACACGTTATAACGTAATAGTATATAACGTTATACGGTATAACGTAATAGTATATAACGTTATACGTTATAACGTAATAGTATGTAACGTTACACGTTATAACGTAATACTACATAACGCTGCATGATGTATAGTAATACTATATATCGTTACACGTTGTATAGTAGTAGTATATAACGTTATATGGTATAACGTAATAGTATATAACGTTATACGTTATAACGTAACAGTATATAACGTTACACGTTATAACGTAATACTACATAACGCTGCACGTTGTATAGTAATACTATATATCGTCACACGTTGTTTAGTAGTAGTATATAACGTTATACGTTATAACGTAATATTATATAACGTTATACGTTACAACGTAATAGTATATAACTTCATATGTTATATCGCAGTAATATATGACATTACACGTTATAACGTAATTGTGTATAACGTTATACGTTATAACGTAACAGTATATAACGTTATACGTTATAGCGTAACAGTATATAACGTTATACGTTATAACGTAATAGTATATAACGTTATACATTATAACGTAGTAGTATATAACGTTACACATTATAACGTAATACTACATAACGCTGCACGTTGTATAGTAATACTACATGTCGTTACACGTTGTATAGTAGTAGTATATAACGTTATACGTTATAACGTAATAGTATATAACGTTATACATTATAACGTAATAGCATATAACGTTATACGTTATAACGTCATAGTATGTAACGTTACACGTTATAACGTAATACTACATAATGCTGCTCGTTGTATAGTAATACTATATATCGTTACACGTTGTATAGTAGTAGTATATAACGTTATATGGTATAACGTAATAGTATATAACGTTATACGTTATAACGTAACAGTATATAACGTTACACGTTATAACGTAATACTACATAACGCTGCACGTTGTATAGTAATACTATATATCGTCGCACGTTGTTTAGTAGTAGTATATAACGTTATACGTTACAACGTAATAGTATATAACTTCATATGTTATATCGCAGTAATATATGACATTACACGTTATAACGTAATTGTGTATAACGTTATACGTTATAACGTAACAGTATATTACGTTATACGTTATAGCGTAACAGTATATAACGTTATACGTTATAACGTAATAGTATATAACGTTATACGTTATAACGTAACAGTATATAACGTTACACGTTATAACGTAATACTACATAACGCTGCACGTTGTATAGTAATACTATATATCGTCGCACGTTGTTTAGTAGTAGTATATAACGTTATACGTTATAACGTAATATTATATAACGTTATACGTTACAACGTAATAGTATATAACTTCATATGTTATATCGCAGTAATATATGACATTACACGTTATAACGTAATTGTGTATAACGTTATACGTTATAACGTAACAGTATATTACGTTATACGTTATAGCGTAACAGTATATAACGTTATACGTTATAACGTAATAGTATATAACGTTATACGTTATAACGTAATAGTATATAACGTTATACGTTATAACGTAATAGTATGTAACGTTACACGTTATAACGTAATACTACATAACGCTGCACGTTGTATAGTAATACTATATATCGTTACACGTTGTATAGTAGTAGTATATATCGTTATACGTTATAACGTAATAGTATATAACGTTATACGTTATAACGTAATAGTATATACGGTATACGTTACAACGTAATAGAATATAACTTTATATGTTATATCGCAGTAATATATGACGTTACACGTTATAACGTAATTGTGTATAACGTTATACGTTATAACGTAATAGTATATAACGTTGTGCGTTATAGCGTAATACTATATAACGTTATACGTTATAACGTAATAGTATATAACGTTATACATTATAACGTAGTAGTATATAACGTTACACGTTATAACGTAATACTACATAACGCTGCACGTTGTATAGTAATACTATATGTCGTTACACGTTGTATAGTAGTAGTATATATCGTTATACGTTATAACGTAATAGTATATAACGTTATACGTTATAACGTAATAGTATATACGGTATACGTTACAACGTAATAGAATATAACTTTATATGTTATATCGCAGTAATATATGACGTTACACGTTATAACGTAATTGTGTATAACGTTATACGTTATAACGTAATAGTATATAACGTTGTGCGTTATAGCGTAATACTATATAACGTTATACGTTATAACGTAATAGTATATAACGTTATACATTATAACGTAGTAGTATATAACGTTACACGTTATAACGTAATACTACATAACGCTGCACGTTGTATAGTAATACTATATGTCGTTACACGTTGTATCGTAGTAGTATATAACGTTATACGTTATATCGTAATATTATATAACGTTATACGTTATAACGTAATAGTATATAGCGTTACACGTTATAACGTAATAGTATATAACGTTATACGTTATAACGTAATAGTATATAACGTTATACGTTATAACGGAATAGTATGTAACGTTACACGTTATAACGTAATACTACATAACGCTGCACGTTGTATAGTAATACTATATATCGTTACACGTTGTATAGTAGTAGTATATAACGTTATACGTTATAACGTAATAGTATATAACGTTATACGTTATAACGTAATAGTATATACGTTATACGTTACAACGTCATAGAATATAACTTTATATGTTATATCGCAGTAATATATGACGTTACACGTTATAACGTAATAGTGTATAACGAGATACGTTATAGCGTAATAGTATATAACGTTATACGTTATAACGTCATAGTATATAACGTTATACGTTATTCCGTAATAGTATATAACGTTATACGCTATAACGTAATAGTATATAACGCTATACGATATTACGTAATAGTATATAACGTTATAAGTTAGAAAATATAGTATATAACGTTATACGTTATATCGTAGTAGTATATAACGTTACACGTTATAACGTAATAGTATATAACGTTTTACGTTATAACGTACTAGTATATAACGCTATACGTTATAACATCATAGTATATAACGTTATACGTTATAACGTAATTGTGTATAACGTTATACGTTATAACGTAATAGTATATAACGTTATACGTTATAACGTAATAGTATGTAACGTTACACGTTATAACGTAATACTACATAACGCTGCATGATGTATAGTAATACTATATATCGTTACACGTTGTATAGTAGTAGTATATAACGTTATACGTTATAACTTAATAGTATATAACGTTATACATTATAACGTAATAGCATATAACGTTATACGTTATAACGTAATAGTATGTAACGTTACACGTTATAACGTAATACTACATAACGCTGCTCGTTGTATAGTAATACTATATATCGTTACACGTTGTATAGTAGTAGTATATAACGTTATACGGTATAACGTAATAGTATATAACGATATACGTTATAACGTAACAGTATATAACGTTACACGTTATAACGTAATACTACATAACGCTGCACGTTGTATAGTAATACTATATGTCGTTACACGTTGTATCGTAGTAGTATATAACGTTATACGTTATATCGTAATATTATATAACGTTATACGTTATAACGTAATAGTATATAGCGTTACACGTTATAACGTAATAGTATATAACGTTATACGTTATAACGTAATAGTATATAACGTTATACGTTATAACGTAATAGTATGTAACGTTACACGTTATAACGTAATACTACATAACGCTGCACGTTGTATAGTAATACTATATATCGTTACACGTTGTATAGTAGTAGTATATAACGTTATACGTTATAACGTAATAGTATATAACGTTATACGTTATAACGTAATAGTATATACGTTATACGTTACAACGTCATAGAATATAACTTTATATGTTATATCGCAGTAATATATGACGTTACACGTCATAACGTAATAGTGTATAACGAGATACGTTATAGCGTAATAGTATATAACGTTATACGTTATAACGTCATAGTATATAACGTTATACGTTATTACGTAATAGTATATAACGTTATACGCTATAACGTAATAGTATATAACGCTATACGATATTACGTAATAGTATATAACGTTATAAGTTAGAAAATATAGTATATAACGTTATACCTTATATCGTAGTAGTATATAACGTTACACGTTATAACGTAATAGTATATAGCGTTTTACGTTATAACGTACTAGTATATAACGTTATACGTTATAACATCATAGTATATAACGTTATACGTTATAACGTAATTGTGTATAACGTTATACGTTATAACGTAATAGTATATAACGTTATACGTTATAACGTAATAGTATGTAACGTTACACGTTATAACGTAATACTACATAACGCTGCATGATGTATAGTAATACTATATATCGTTACACGTTGTATAGTAGTAGTATATAACGTTATACGTTATAACTTAATAGTATATAACGTTATACATTATAACGTAATAGCATATAACGTTATACGTTATAACGTACTAGTATATAACGCTATACGTTATAACATCATAGTATATAACGTTATACGTTATAACGTAATTGTGTATAACGTTATACGTTATAACGTAATAGTATATAACGTTATACGTTATAACGTAATAGTATGTAACGTTACACGTTATAACGTAATACTACATAACGCTGCATGATGTATAGTAATACTATATATCGTTACACGTTGTATAGTAGTAGTATATAACGTTATACGTTATAACTTAATAGTATATAACGTTATACATTATAACGTAATAGCATATAACGTTATACGTTATAACGTAATAGTATGTAACGTTACACGTTATAACGTAATACTACATAACGCTGCATGATGTATAGTAATACTATATATCGTTACACGTTGTATAGTAGTAGTATATAACGTTATACGTTATAACTTAATAGTATATAACGTTATACGTTATAACGTAATATTATATAACGTTATACGTTACAACGTAATAGTATATAACTTCATATGTTATATCGCAGTAATATATGACATTACACGTTATAACGTAATTGTGTATAACGTTATACGTTATAACGTAACAGTATATTACGTTATACGTTATAGCGTAACAGTATATAACGTTATACGTTATAACGTAATAGTATATAACGTTATACGTTATAACGTAATAGTATATAACGTTATACGTTATAACGTAATAGTATGTAACGTTACACGTTATAACGTAATACTACATAACGCTGCACGTTGTATAGTAATACTATATATCGTTACACGTTGTATAGTAGTAGTATATATCGTTATACGTTATAACGTAATAGTATATAACGTTATACGTTATAACGTAATAGTATATACGGTATACGTTACAACGTAATAGAATATAACTTTATATGTTATATCGCAGTAATATATGACGTTACACGTTATAACGTAATTGTGTATAACGTTATACGTTATAACGTAATAGTATATAACGTTGTGCGTTATAGCGTAATACTATATAACGTTATACGTTATAACGTAATAGTATATAACGTTATACATTATAACGTAGTAGTATATAACGTTACACGTTATAACGTAATACTACATAACGCTGCACGTTGTATAGTAATACTATATGTCGTTACACGTTGTATAGTAGTAGTATATATCGTTATACGTTATAACGTAATAGTATATAACGTTATACGTTATAACGTAATAGTATATACGGTATACGTTACAACGTAATAGAATATAACTTTATATGTTATATCGCAGTAATATATGACGTTACACGTTATAACGTAATTGTGTATAACGTTATACGTTATAACGTAATAGTATATAACGTTGTGCGTTATAGCGTAATACTATATAACGTTATACGTTATAACGTAATAGTATATAACGTTATACATTATAACGTAGTAGTATATAACGTTACACGTTATAACGTAATACTACATAACGCTGCACGTTGTATAGTAATACTATATGTCGTTACACGTTGTATCGTAGTAGTATATAACGTTATACGTTATATCGTAATATTATATAACGTTATACGTTATAACGTAATAGTATATAGCGTTACACGTTATAACGTAATAGTATATAACGTTATACGTTATAACGTAATAGTATATAACGTTATACGTTATAACGTAATAGTATGTAACGTTACACGTTATAACGTAATACTACATAACGCTGCACGTTGTATAGTAATACTATATATCGTTACACGTTGTATAGTAGTAGTATATAACGTTATACGTTATAACGTAATAGTATATAACGTTATACGTTATAACGTAATAGTATATACGTTATACGTTACAACGTCATAGAATATAACTTTATATGTTATATCGCAGTAATATATGACGTTACACGTTATAACGTAATAGTGTATAACGAGATACGTTATAGCGTAATAGTATATAACGTTATACGTTATAACGTCATAGTATATAACGTTATACGTTATTCCGTAATAGTATATAACGTTATACGCTATAACGTAATAGTATATAACGCTATACGATATTACGTAATAGTATATAACGTTATAAGTTAGAAAATATAGTATATAACGTTATACGTTATATCGTAGTAGTATATAACGTTACACGTTATAACGTAATAGTATATAACGTTTTACGTTATAACGTACTAGTATATAACGCTACACGTTATAACATCATAGTATATAACGTTATACGTTATAACGTAATTGTGTATAACGTTATACGTTATAACGTAATAGTATATAACGTTTTACGTTATAACGTACTAGTATATAACGCTACACGTTATAACATCATAGTATATAACGTTATACGTTATAACGTAATTGTGTATAACGTTATACGTTATAACTTAATAGTATATAACGTTATACATTATAACGTAATAGCATATAACGTTATACGTTATAACGTAATAGTATGTAACGTTACACGTTATAACGTAATACTACATAACGCTGCTCGTTGTATAGTAATACTATATATCGTTACACGTTGTATAGTAGTAGTATATAACGTTATACGGTATAACGTAATAGTATATAACGATATACGTTATAACGTAACAGTATATAACGTTACACGTTATAACGTAATACTACATAACGCTGCACGTTGTATAGTAATACTATATGTCGTTACACGTTGTATCGTAGTAGTATATAACGTTATACGTTATATCGTAATATTATATAACGTTATACGTTATAACGTAATAGTATATAGCGTTACACGTTATAACGTAATAGTATATAACGTTATACGTTATAACGTAATAGTATATAACGTTATACGTTATAACGTAATAGTATGTAACGTTACACGTTATAACGTAATACTACATAACGCTGCACGTTGTATAGTAATACTATATATCGTTACACGTTGTATAGTAGTAGTATATAACGTTATACGTTATAACGTAATAGTATATAACGTTATACGTTATAACGTAATAGTATATACGTTATACGTTACAACGTCATAGAATATAACTTTATATGTTATATCGCAGTAATATATGACGTTACACGTCATAACGTAATAGTGTATAACGAGATACGTTATAGCGTAATAGTATATAACGTTATACGTTATAACGTCATAGTATATAACGTTATACGTTATTACGTAATAGTATATAACGTTATACGCTATAACGTAATAGTATATAACGCTATACGATATTACGTAATAGTATATAACGTTATAAGTTAGAAAATATAGTATATAACGTTATACCTTATATCGTAGTAGTATATAACGTTACACGTTATAACGTAATAGTATATAGCGTTTTACGTTATAACGTACTAGTATATAACGTTATACGTTATAACATCATAGTATATAACGTTATACGTTATAACGTAATTGTGTATAACGTTATACGTTATAACGTAATAGTATATAACGTTATACGTTATAACGTAATAGTATGTAACGTTACACGTTATAACGTAATACTACATAACGCTGCATGATGTATAGTAATACTATATATCGTTACACGTTGTATAGTAGTAGTATATAACGTTATACGTTATAACTTAATAGTATATAACGTTATACATTATAACGTAATAGCATATAACGTTATACGTTATAACGTAATAGTATGTAACGTTACACGTTATAACGTAATACTACATAACGCTGCTCGTTGTATAGTAATACTATATATCGTTACACGTTGTATAGTAGTAGTATATAACGTTATACGGTATAACGTAATAGTATATAACGATATACGTTATAACGTAACAGTATATAACGTTACACGTTATAACGTAATACTACATAACGCTGCACGTTGTATAGTAATACTATATATCGTCACACGTTGTTTAGTAGTAGTATATAACGTTATACGTTATAACGTAATAGTATATAACGTTATACGTTACAACGTAATAGTATATAACTTTATATGTCATATCGCAGTAATATATGACATTACACGTTATAACGTAATTGTGTATAACGTTATACGTTATAACGTAATAGTATATAACGTTATACGTTATAGCGTAATAGTATATAACGTTATACGTTATAACGTAATTGTGTATAACGTTATACGTTATAACGTAATAGTATATAACGTTATACGTTATAACGTAATAGTATGTAACGTTACACGTTATAACGTAATACTACATAACGCTGCATGATGTATAGTAATACTATATATCGTTACACGTTGTATAGTAGTAGTATATAACGTTATACGTTATAACTTAATAGTATATAACGTTATACATTATAACGTAATAGCATATAACGTTATACGTTATAACGTAATAGTATGTAACGTTACACGTTATAACGTAATACTACATAACGCTGCTCGTTGTATAGTAATACTATATATCGTTACACGTTGTATAGTAGTAGTATATAACGTTATACGGTATAACGTAATAGTATATAACGATATACGTTATAACGTAACAGTATATAACGTTACACGTTATAACGTAATACTACATAACGCTGCACGTTGTATAGTAATACTATATGTCGTTACACGTTGTATCGTAGTAGTATATAACGTTATACGTTATATCGTAATATTATATAACGTTATACGTTATAACGTAATAGTATATAGCGTTACACGTTATAACGTAATAGTATATAACGTTATACGTTATAACGTAATAGTATATAACGTTATACGTTATAACGTAATAGTATGTAACGTTACACGTTATAACGTAATACTACATAACGCTGCACGTTGTATAGTAATACTATATATCGTTACACGTTGTATAGTAGTAGTATATAACGTTATACGTTATAACGTAATAGTATATAACGTTATACGTTATAACGTAATAGTATATACGTTATACGTTACAACGTCATAGAATATAACTTTATATGTTATATCGCAGTAATATATGACGTTACACGTCATAACGTAATAGTGTATAACGAGATACGTTATAGCGTAATAGTATATAACGTTATACGTTATAACGTCATAGTATATAACGTTATACGTTATTACGTAATAGTATATAACGTTATACGCTATAACGTAATAGTATATAACGCTATACGATATTACGTAATAGTATATAACGTTATAAGTTAGAAAATATAGTATATAACGTTATACCTTATATCGTAGTAGTATATAACGTTACACGTTATAACGTAATAGTATATAGCGTTTTACGTTATAACGTACTAGTATATAACGTTATACGTTATAACATCATAGTATATAACGTTATACGTTATAACGTAATTGTGTATAACGTTATACGTTATAACGTAATAGTATATAACGTTATACGTTATAACGTAATAGTATGTAACGTTACACGTTATAACGTAATACTACATAACGCTGCATGATGTATAGTAATACTATATATCGTTACACGTTGTATAGTAGTAGTATATAACGTTATACGTTATAACTTAATAGTATATAACGTTATACATTATAACGTAATAGCATATAACGTTATACGTTATAACGTAATAGTATGTAACGTTACA
The DNA here is from genome assembly GCF_910591885.1 of Bombus terrestris. NCBI lineage: Eukaryota > Metazoa > Arthropoda > Insecta > Hymenoptera > Apidae > Bombus > Bombus terrestris. The sequence goes on along the minus strand of NC_063270.1, from coordinate 4,984,332 downwards.
CGTTATAACGTAATACTACATAACGCTGCTCGTTGTATAGTAATACTATATATCGTTACACGTTGTATAGTAGTAGTATATAACGTTATACGGTATAACGTAATAGTATATAACGATATACGTTATAACGTAACAGTATATAACGTTACACGTTATAACGTAATACTACATAACGCTGCACGTTGTATAGTAATACTATATATCGTCACACGTTGTTTAGTAGTAGTATATAACGTTATACGTTATAACGTAATAGTATATAACGTTATACGTTACAACGTAATAGTATATAACTTTATATGTCATATCGCAGTAATATATGACATTACACGTTATAACGTAATTGTGTATAACGTTATACGTTATAACGTAATAGTATATAACGTTATACGTTATAGCGTAATAGTATATAACGTTATACGTTATAACGTAACAGTATATAACGTTATACATTATAACGCAGTATTATATAAGGTTACACGTTATAACGTAGTACTACATAACGCTGCACGTTGTATAGTAATACTATATGTCGTTACACGTTGTATCGTAGTAGTATATAGCGTTATACGTTATAACGTAATAGTATATAACGTTATACGTTATAACGTAACAGTATATAACGTTACACGTTATAACGTAATACTACATAACGCTGCACGTTGTATAGTAATACTATATATCGTCGCACGTTGTTTAGTAGTAGTATATAACGTTATACGTTATAACGTAATATTATATAACGTTATACGTTACAACGTAATAGTATATAACTTCATATGTTATATCGCAGTAATATATGACATTACACGTTATAACGTAATTGTGTATAACGTTATACGTTATAACGTAACAGTATATTACGTTATACGTTATAGCGTAACAGTATATAACGTTATACGTTATAACGTAATAGTATATAACGTTATACGTTATAACGTAATAGTATATAACGTTATACGTTATAACGTAATAGTATGTAACGTTACACGTTATAACGTAATACTACATAACGCTGCACGTTGTATAGTAATACTATATATCGTCGCACGTTGTTTAGTAGTAGTATATAACGTTATACGTTATAACGTAATATTATATAACGTTATACGTTACAACGTAATAGTATATAACTTCATATGTTATATCGCAGTAATATATGACATTACACGTTATAACGTAATTGTGTATAACGTTATACGTTATAACGTAACAGTATATTACGTTATACGTTATAGCGTAACAGTATATAACGTTATACGTTATAACGTAATAGTATATAACGTTATACGTTATACGTTATAACGTAATAGTATGTAACGTTACACGTTATAACGTAATACTACATAACGCTGCACGTTGTATAGTAATACTATATATCGTTACACGTTGTATAGTAGTAGTATATATCGTTATACGTTATAACGTAATAGTATATAACGTTATACGTTATAACGTAATAGTATATACGGTATACGTTACAACGTAATAGAATATAACTTTATATGTTATATCGCAGTAATATATGACGTTACACGTTATAACGTAATTGTGTATAACGTTATACGTTATAACGTAATAGTATATAACGTTGTGCGTTATAGCGTAATACTATATAACGTTATACGTTATAACGTAATAGTATATAACGTTATACATTATAACGTAGTAGTATATAACGTTACACGTTATAACGTAATACTACATAACGCTGCACGTTGTATAGTAATACTATATGTCGTTACACGTTGTATAGTAGTAGTATATATCGTTATACGTTATAACGTAATAGTATATAACGTTATACGTTATAACGTAATAGTATATACGGTATACGTTACAACGTAATAGAATATAACTTTATATGTTATATCGCAGTAATATATGACGTTACACGTTATAACGTAATTGTGTATAACGTTATACGTTATAACGTAATAGTATATAACGTTGTGCGTTATAGCGTAATACTATATAACGTTATACGTTATAACGTAATAGTATATAACGTTATACATTATAACGTAGTAGTATATAACGTTACACGTTATAACGTAATACTACATAACGCTGCACGTTGTATAGTAATACTATATGTCGTTACACGTTGTATCGTAGTAGTATATAACGTTATACGTTATATCGTAATATTATATAACGTTATACGTTATAACGTAATAGTATATAGCGTTACACGTTATAACGTAATAGTATATAACGTTATACGTTATAACGTAATAGTATATAACGTTATACGTTATAACGTAATAGTATGTAACGTTACACGTTATAACGTAATACTACATAACGCTGCACGTTGTATAGTAATACTATATATCGTTACACGTTGTATAGTAGTAGTATATAACGTTATACGTTATAACGTAATAGTATATAACGTTATACGTTATAACGTAATAGTATATACGTTATACGTTACAACGTCATAGAATATAACTTTATATGTTATATCGCAGTAATATATGACGTTACACGTTATAACGTAATAGTGTATAACGAGATACGTTATAGCGTAATAGTATATAACGTTATACGTTATAACGTCATAGTATATAACGTTATACGTTATTCCGTAATAGCATATAACGTTATACGCTATAACGTAATAGTATATAACGCTATACGATATTACGTAATAGTATATAACGTTATAAGTTAGAAAATATAGTATATAACGTTATACGTTATATCGTGGTAGTATATAACGTTACACGTTATATCGTAATAGTATATAACGTTTTACGTTATAACGTACTAGTATATAACGCTATACGTTATAACATCATAGTATATAACGTTATACGTTATAACGTAATTGTGTATAACGTTATACGTTATAACGTAATAGTATATAACGTTATACGTTATAACGTAATAGTATGTAACGTTACACGTTATAACGTAATACTACATAACGCTGCATGATGTATAGTAATACTATATATCGTTACACGTTGTATAGTAGTAGTATATAACGTTATACGTTATAACTTAATAGTATATAACGTTATACATTATAACGTAATAGCATATAACGTTATACGTTATAACGTAATAGTATGTAACGTTACACGTTATAACGTAATACTACATAACGCTGCTCGTTGTATAGTAATACTATATATCGTTACACGTTGTATAGTAGTAGTATATAACGTTATACGGTATAACGTAATAGTATATAACGATATACGTTATAACGTAACAGTATATAACGTTACACGTTATAACGTAATACTACATAACGCTGCACGTTGTATAGTAATACTATATGTCGTTACACGTTGTATCGTAGTAGTATATAACGTTATACGTTATATCGTAATATTATATAACGTTATACGTTATAACGTAATAGTATATAGCGTTACACGTTATAACGTAATAGTATATAACGTTATACGTTATAACGTAATAGTATATAACGTTATACGTTATAACGTAATAGTATGTAACGTTACACGTTATAACGTAATACTACATAACGCTGCACGTTGTATAGTAATACTATATATCGTTACACGTTGTATAGTAGTAGTATATAACGTTATACGTTATAACGTAATAGTATATAACGTTATACGTTATAACGTAATAGTATATACGTTATACGTTACAACGTCATAGAATATAACTTTATATGTTATATCGCAGTAATATATGACGTTACACGTCATAACGTAATAGTGTATAACGAGATACGTTATAGCGTAATAGTATATAACGTTATACGTTATAACGTCATAGTATATAACGTTATACGTTATTACGTAATAGTATATAACGTTATACGCTATAACGTAATAGTATATAACGCTATACGATATTACGTAATAGTATATAACGTTATAAGTTAGAAAATATAGTATATAACGTTATACGTTATATCGTAGTAGTATATAACGTTACACGTTATAACGTAATAGTATATAGCGTTTTACGTTATAACGTACTAGTATATAACGTTATACGTTATAACATCATAGTATATAACGTTATACGTTATAACGTAATTGTGTATAACGTTATACGTTATAACGTAATAGTATATAACGTTATACGTTATAACGTAATAGTATGTAACGTTACACGTTATAACGTAATACTACATAACGCTGCATGATGTATAGTAATACTATATATCGTTACACGTTGTATAGTAGTAGTATATAACGTTATACGTTATAACTTAATAGTATATAACGTTATACATTATAACGTAATAGCATATAACGTTATACGTTATAACGTAATAGTATGTAACGTTACACGTTATAACGTAATACTACATAACGCTGCTCGTTGTATAGTAATACTATATATCGTTACACGTTGTATAGTAGTAGTATATAACGTTATACGGTATAACGTAATAGTATATAACGATATACGTTATAACGTAACAGTATATAACGTTACACGTTATAACGTAATACTACATAACGCTGCACGTTGTATAGTAATACTATATATCGTCACACGTTGTTTAGTAGTAGTATATAACGTTATACGTTATAACGTAATAGTATATAACGTTATACGTTACAACGTAATAGTATATAACTTTATATGTCATATCGCAGTAATATATGACATTACACGTTATAACGTAATTGTGTATAACGTTATACGTTATAACGTAATAGTATATAACGTTATACGTTATAGCGTAATAGTATATAACGTTATACGTTATAACGTAACAGTATATAACGTTATACATTATAACGCAGTATTATATAAGGTTACACGTTATAACGTAGTACTACATAACGCTGCACGTTGTATAGTAATACTATATGTCGTTACACGTTGTATCGTAGTAGCATATAGCGTTATACGTTATAACGTAATATTATATAACGTTATACGTAATAACGAAATAGTATATAACGTTATACGTTATAACGTAATAGTATATAACGTTACACGTTTTAATGTAATAGTATATAACGTTGTACGTTATGACGTAATTCTATATAACGTTATCCGTTATAACGTAATAGTGTATAACGTTATACGTTATAGCGTAATAGTATATAACGTTATACGTTATAACGTCATAGTATATAACGTTATACGTTATTACGTAATAGTATAAAACGTTATACGTTATAACGTAATAGTATATAACGTTATACGTTATACCGTAATAGTATGTAACGTTACACGTTATAACGTAATACTACATAACGCTGCATGATGTATAGTAATACTATATATCGTTACACGTTGTATAGTAGTAGTATATAATGTTATACGTTATAACGTAATAGTATATAACGTTATACATTATAACGTAATAGTATATAACGTTACACGTTATAACGTAATAGTGTATAACGTTATATGTTATATCGTAGTAGTATATAACGTTACACGTTATAACGTAATAGTATATAACGTTATACGTTATAACGTAATAGTATATAACGTTACACGTTTTAATGTAATAGTATATAACGTTGTACGTTATGACGTAATTCTATATAACGTTATCCGTTATAACGTAATAGTGTATAACGTTATACGTTATAGCGTAATAGTATATAACGTTATACGTTATAACGTCATAGTATATAACGTTATACGTTATAACGTAATAGTATATAACGTTATACGTTATACCGTAGTAGTATATAACGTTACACGTTATAACGTAATACTACATAACGCTGCACGTTGTATAGTAATACTATATGTCGTTACACGTTGTATCGTAGTAGTATATAACGTTATACGTTATAACGTAATAGTATGTAACGTTACACGTTATAACGTAATACTACATAACGCTGCACGTTGTATAGTAATACTATATATCGTTACACGTTGTATAGTAGTAGTATATAACGTTATACGTTATAACGTAATAGTATATAACGTTATACGTTATAACGTAATAGTATATACGTTATACGTTACAACGTCATAGAATATAACTTTATATGTTATATCGCAGTAATATATGACGTTACACGTCATAACGTAATTGTGTATAGCGTTATACGTTATAACGTAATAGTATATAACGTTATGCGTTATAGCGTAATACTATATAACGTTATACGTTATAACGTAATAGTATATAACGTTATACATTATAACGTAGTAGTATATAACGTTACACGTTATAACGTAATACTACATAACGCTGCACGTTGTATAGTAATACTATACGTCGTTACACGTTGTATCGTAGTAGTACATAACGTTATACGTTATAACGTAATATTATATAACGTTATACGTTATAACGTAATAGTACATAACGTTATACGTTATAACGTAATAGCATATAACGTGATACGTTATAACGTAATAGTATATGACGTTATACGTTATTACGTCATAGTATATAACGTTATACGTTATAACGTAGTAGTATATAACGTTACACGTTATAACGTAATACTACATAACGCTGCACGTTGTATAGTAATACTATATGTCGTTACACGTTGTATCGTGGTAGTATATAACGTTATACGTTATAACGTAATATTATATAACGTTATACGTTATAACGTAATAGTATATAACGTTATACGTTATAACGTAATAGCATATAACGTTATACGTTATAACGTAATAGTATATAACGTTATACGTTATAACGTAATAGCATATAACGTTATACGTTATAACGTAATAGTATATAGCGTTACACGTTATAACGTAATAGTATATAACGTTATACGTTATAACGTAATAGTATATAACGTTATACGTTATAACGTAATAGTATGTAACGTCACACGTTATAACCTAATACTACATAACGCTGCACGTTGTATAGTAATACTATATATCGTTACACGTTGTATCGTAGTAGTATATAACGTTATACGTTATAACGTAATATTATATAACGTTATACGTTATAACGTAATAGTATATAACGTTACACGTTATAACGTAATACTACATAACGCTGCACGTTGTATAGTAATACTATATGTCGTTACACGTTGTATCGTAGTAGTATATAACGTTATACGTTATAACGTAATATTATATAACGTTATACGTTACAACGTAATAGTATATAACGTTATACGTTATAACGTAGTAGTATATAACGTTACACGTTATAACGTAATACTACATAACGCTGCACGTTGTATAGTAATACTATATGTCGTTACACGTTGTATCGTAGTAGTATATAACGTTATACGTTATAACGTAATATTATATAACGTTATACGTTACAACGTAATAGTATATAACGTTATACGTCATACCGTAATAGTATATAACGTTATACGTTGTATCGTAGTAGTATATAACGTTATACGTTATAACGTAATAGTATATAGCGTTACACGTTATAACGTAATAGTATATAACGTTATACGTTATAACGTAATAGTATATGACGTTATACGTTATTACGTCATAGTATATAACGTTATACGTTATTACGTCATAGTATATAACGTTATACATTATAACGTAGTAGTATATAACGTTACACGTTATAACGTAATAGTATATAACGTTATATATTATAACGTAATAGTATATAACGTTATACGTTATAACGTAATAGTATATAACGTTATACGTTATAACGTAATAGTATATGACGTTATACGTTATTACGTCATAGTATATAACGTTATACGTTATAACGTAATAGTATATAACGTTATACGTCATACCGTAATAGTATATAACGTTATACGTTGTATCGTAGTAGTATATAACGTTATACGTTATATCGTAATATTATATAACGTTATACGTTATAACGTAATAGTATATAACGTTATACGTTATAACGTAATAGTATATACGGTATACGTAACAACGTAATAGAATATAACTTTATATGTTATATCGCAGTAATATATGACGTTACACGTTATAACGTAATTGTGTATAACGTTATACGTTATAACGTAATAGTATATAACGTTATGCGTTATAGCGTAATACTATATAACGTTATACGTTATAACGTAATAGTATATAACGTTATACATTATAACGTAGTAGTATATAACGTTACACGTTATAACGTAATACTACATAACGCTGCACGTTGTATAGTATTACTATATGTCGTTACACGTTGTATCGTAGTAGTATATAACGTTATACGTTATATCGTAATATTATATAACGTTATACGTTATAACGTAATAGTATATAGCGTTACACGTTATAACGTAATAGTATATAACGTTATACGTTATACCGTAATAGTATGTAACGTTACACGTTCTAACGTAATACTACATAACGCTGCATGATGTATAGTAATACTATATATCGTTACACGTTGTATAGTAGTAGTATATAATGTTATACGTTATAACGTAATAGTATATAACGTTATACATTATAACGTAATAGTATATAACGTTACACGTTATAACGTAATAGTGTATAACGTTATATGTTATAACGTCATAGTATATAACGTTATACGTTATTACGTAATAGTATAAAACGTTATACGTTATAACGTAATAGTATATAACGTTATACGTTATACCGTAATAGTATGTAACGTTACACGTTATAACGTAATACTACATAACGCTGCATGATGTATAGTAATACTATATATCGTTACACGTTGTATAGTAGTAGTATATAATGTTATACATTATAACGTAATAGTATATAACGTTATACATTATAACGTAATAGTATATAACGTTACACGTTATAACGTAATAGTGTATAACGTTATATGTTATATCGTAGTAGTATATAACGTTACACGTTATAACGTAATAGTATATAACGTTATACGTTATAACGTAGTAGTATATAACGTTATACGTTGTAACATCATAGTATATAACGTTATACGTTATAACGTAATAGTATATAACGTTATACGTTATCCCGTAGTAGTATATAACGTTACACGTTATAACGTAATACTACATAACGCTGCACGTTGTATGGTAATACTATATGTCGTTACACGTTGTATCGTAGTAGTATATAACGTTATACGTTATAACGTAATAGTATGTAACGTTACACGTTATAACGTAATACTACATAACGCTGCACGTTGTATAGTAATACTATATATCGTTACACGTTGTATAGTAGTAGTATATAACGTTATACGTTATAACGTAATAGTATATAACGTTATACGTTATAACGTAATAGTATATACGTTATACGTTACAACGTCATAGAATATAACTTTATATGTTATATCGCAGTAATATATGACGTTACACGTCATAACGTAATTGTGTATAGCGTTATACGTTATAACGTAATAGTATATAACGTTATGCGTTATAGCGTAATACTATATAACGTTATACGTTATAACGTAATAGTATATAACGTTATACGTTATAACGTAGTAGTATATAACGTTACACGTTATAACGTAATACTACATAACGCTGCACGTTGTATAGTAATACTATACGTCGTTACACGTTGTATCGTAGTAGTACATAACGTTATACGTTATAACGTAATATTATATAACGTTATACGTTATAACGTAATAGTATATAACGTTATACGTTATAACGTAATAGCATATAACGTTATACGTTATAACGTAATAGTATATGACGTTGTACGTTATAACGTAATAGTATATCACGTTAAACGTTATAACGTAATAGTATATGACGTTATACGTTATAACGTAATAGTATATAGCGTTACACGTTATAACGTAATAGTATATAACGTTATACGTTATAACGTAATAGTATATGACGTTATACGTTATTACGTCATAGTATATAACGTTATACGTTATTACGTCATAGTATATAACGTTATACATTATAACGTAGTAGTATATAACGTTACACGTTATAACGTAATAGTATATAACGTTATATATTATAACGTAATAGTATATAACGTTATACGTTATAACGTAATAGTATATAACGTTATACGTTATAACGTAATAGTATATGACGTTATACGTTATTACGTCATAGTATATAACGTTATACGTTATAACGTAATAGTATATAACGTTATACGTCATACCGTAATAGTATATAACGTTATACGTTGTATCGTAGTAGTATATAACGTTATACGTTATATCGTAATATTATATAACGTTATACGTTATAACGTAATAGTATATAACGTTATACGTTATAACGTAATAGTATGTAACGTTACACGTTATAACGTAATACTACATAACGCTGCACGTTGTATAGTAATACTATATATCGTTACACGTTGTATAGTAGTAGTATATATCGTTATACGTTATAACGTAATAGTATATAACGTTAAACGTTATAACGTAATAGTATATACGGTATACGTTACAACGTAATAGAATATAACTTTATATGTTATATCGCAGTAATATATGACGTTACACGTTATAACGTAATTGTGTATAACGTTATACGTTACAACGTAATAGTATATAACGTTATGCGTTATAGCGTAATACTATATAACGTTATAAGTTATAACGTAATAGTATATAACGTTATACATTATAACGTAGTAGTATATAACGTTACACGTTATAACGTAATACTACATAACGCTGCACGTTGTATAGTAATACTATATGTCGTTACACGTTGTATCGTAGTAGTATATAACGTTATACGTTATATCGTAATATTATATAACGTTATACGTTATAACGTAATAGTATATAGCGTTACACGTTATAACGTAATAGTATATAACGTTATACGTTATACCGTAATAGTATGTAACGTTACACGTTATAACGTAATACTACATAACGCTGCATGATGTATAGTAATACTATATATCGTTACACGTTGTATAGTAGTAGTATATAATGTTATACGTTATAACGTAATAGTATATAACGTTATACATTATAACGTAATAGTATATAACGTTACACGTTATAACATAATAGTGTATAACGTTATATGTTATAACGTCATAGTATATAACGTTATACGTTATTACGTAATAGTATAAAACGTTATACGTTATAACGTAATAGTATATAACGTTATACGTTATACCGTAATAGTATGTAACGTTACACGTTATAACGTAATACTACATAACGCTGCATGATGTATAGTAATACTATATATCGTTACACGTTGTATAGTAGTAGTATATAATGTTATACGTTATAACGTAATAGTATATAACGTTATACATTATAACGTAATAGTATATAACGTTACACGTTATAACGTAATAGTGTATAACGTTATATGTTATATCGTAGTAGTATATAACGTTACACGTTATAACGTAATAGTATATAACGTTATACGTTATAACGTAGTAGTATATAACGTTATACGTTGTAACATCATAGTATATAACGTTATACGTTATAACGTAATAGTATATAACGTTATACGTTATACCGTAGTAGTATATAACGTTACACGTTATAACGTAATACTACATAACGCTGCACGTTGTATAGTAATACTATATGTCGTTACACGTTGTATCGTAGTAGTATATAACGTTATACGTTATAACGTAATAGTATGTAACGTTACACGTTATAACGTAATACTACATAACGCTGCACGTTGTATAGTAATACTATATATCGTTACACGTTGTATAGTAGTAGTATATAACGTTATACGTTATAACGTAATAGTATATAACGTTATACGTTATAACGTAATAGTATATACGTTATACGTTACAACGTCATAGAATATAACTTTATATGTTATATCGCAGTAATATATGACGTTACACGTCATAACGTAATTGTGTATAGCGTTATACGTTATAACGTAATAGTATATAACGTTATGCGTTATAGCGTAATACTATATAACGTTATACGTTATAACGTAATAGTATATAACGTTATACATTATAACGTAGTAGTATATAACGTTACACGTTATAACGTAATACTACATAACGCTGCACGTTGTATAGTAATACTATACGTCGTTACACGTTGTATCGTAGTAGTACATAACGTTATACGTTATAACGTAATATTATATAACGTTATACGTTATAACGTAATAGTATATAACGTTATACGTTATAACGTAATAGCATATAACGTTATACGTTATAACGTAATAGTATATGACGTTGTACGTTATAACGTAATAGTATATCACGTTAAACGTTATAACGTAATAGTATATGACGTTATACGTTATTACGTCATAGTATATAACGTTATACGTTATAACGTAGTAGTATATAACGTTACACGTTATAACGTAATACTACATAACGCTGCACGTTGTATAGTAATACTATATGTCGTTACACGTTGTATCGTAGTAGTATATAACGTTATACGTTATAACGTAATATTATATAACGTTATACGTTACAACGTAATAGTATATAACGTTATACGTTATAACGTAATAGTATGTAACGTCACACGTTATAACCTAATACTACATAACGCTGCACGTTGTATAGTAATACTATATATCGTTACACGTTGTATCGTAGTAGTATATAACGTTATACGTTATAACGTAATATTATATAACGTTATACGTTATATCGTAATAGTATATAACGTTACACGTTATAACGTAATACTACATAACGCTGCACGTTGTATAGTAATACTATATGTCGTTACACGTTGTATCGTAGTAGTATATAACGTTATACGTTATAACGTAATATTATATAACGTTATACGTTATAACGTAATAGTATATAACGTTATACGTTATAACGTAATAGCATATAACGTTATACGTTATAACGTAATAGTATATAACGTTATACGTTATAACGTAATAGTATGTAACGTCACACGTTATAACCTAATACTACATAACGCTGCACGTTGTATAGTAATACTATATATCGTTACACGTTTTATCGTAGTAGTATATAACGTTATACGTTATAACGTAATATTATATAACGTTATACGTTATAACGTAATAGTATATAACGTTACACGTTATAACGTAATACTACATAACGCTGCACGTTGTATAGTAATACTATATGTCGTTACACGTTGTATCGTAGTAGTATATAACGCTATACGTTATAACGTAATATTATATAACGTTATACGTTATAACGTAATAGTATATAACGTTATACGTTATAACGTAATAGCATATAACGTTATACGTTATAACGTAATAGTATATGACGTTGTACGTTATAACGTAATAGTATATAACGTTATACGTTATAACGTAATAGTATATGACGTTATACGTTATTACGTCATAGCATATAACGTTATACGTTATAACGTAGTAGTATATAACGTTACACGTTATAACGTAATACTACATAACGCTGCACGTTGTATAGTAATACTATATGTCGTTACACGTTGTATCGTAGTAGTATATAACGTTATACGTTATAACGTAATATTATATAACGTTATACGTTACAACGTAATAGTATATAACGTTATACGTTATAACGTAATAGCATATAACGTTATACGTTATAACGTAATAGTATATAACGTTATACGTCATACCGTAATAGTATATAACGTTATACGTTGTATCGTAGTAGTATATAACGTTATACGTCATACCGTAATAGTATATAACGTTATACGTTGTATCGTAGTAGTATATAACGTTATACGTTATATCGTAATATTATATAACGTTATACGTTATAACGTAATAGTATATAACGTTATACGTTATAACGTAATAGTATGTAACGTTACACGTTATAACGTAATACTACATAACGCTGCACGTTGTATAGTAATACTATACGTCGTTACACGTTGTATCGTAGTAGTACATAACGTTATACGTTATAACGTAATATTATATAACGTTATACGTTATAACGTAATAGTATATAACGTTATACGTTATAACGTAATAGTGTATAACGTTATATGTTATATCGTAGTAGTATATAACGTTACACGTTATAACGTAATAGTATAAAACGTTATACGTTATAACGTAATAGTATATAACGTTATACGTTATACCGTAATAGCATATAACGTTATACGTTATAACGTAATAGTATATGACGTTGTACGTTATAACGTAATAGTATATCACGTTAAACGTTATAACGTAATACTATATGTCGTTACACGTTGTATCGTAGTAGTATATAACGTTATACGTTATAACGTAATAGTATGTAACGTTACACGTTATAACGTAATACTACATAACGCTGCACGTTGTATAGTAATACTATATATCGTTACACGTTGTATAGTAGTAGTATATAACGTTATACGTTATAACGTAATAGTATATAACGTTATACGTTATAACGTAATAGTATATACGTTATACGTTACAACGTCATAGAATATAACTTTATATGTTATATCGCAGTAATATATGACGTTACACGTCATAACGTAATTGTGTATAGCGTTATACGCTATAACGTAATAGTATATAACGTTATGCGTTATAGCGTAATACTATATAACGTTATACGTTATAACGTAATAGTATATAACGTTATACATTATAACGTAGTAGTATATAACGTTACACGTTATAACGTAATACTACATAACGCTGCACGTTGTATAGTAATACTATACGTCGTTACACGTTGTATCGTAGTAGTACATAACGTTATACGTTATAACGTAATATTATATAACGTTATACGTTATAACGTAATAGTATATAACGTTATACGTTATAACGTAATAGCATATAACGTTATACGTTATAACGTAATAGTATATGACGTTGTACGTTATAACGTAATAGTATATCACGTTAAACGTTATAACGTAATAGTATATGACGTTATACGTTATTACGTCAAAGTATATAACGTTATACGTTATAACGTAGTAGTATATAACGTTACACGTTATAACGTAATACTACATAACGCTGCACGTTGTATAGTATTACTATATGTCGTTACACGTTGTATCGTAGTAGTATATAACGTTATACGTTATAACGTAATATTATATAACGTTATACGTTACAACGTAATAGTATATAACGTTATACGTTATAACGTAATAGTATGTAACGTCACACGTTATAACCTAATACTACATAACGCTGCACGTTGTATAGTAATACTATATATCGTTACACGTTGTATCGTAGTAGTATATAACGTTATACGTTATAACGTAATAGTATATAACGTTATACGTTATAACGTAATAGTATGTAACGTCACACGTTATAACCTAATACTACATAACGCTGCACGTTGTATAGTAATACTATATATCGTTACACGTTGTATCGTAGTAGTATATAACGTTATACGTTATAACGTAATATTATATAACGTTATACGTTATAACGTAATAGTATATAACGTTACACGTTATAACGTAATACTACATAACGCTGCACGTTGTATAGTAATACTATATGTCGTTACACGTTGTATCGTAGTAGTATATAACGCTATACGTTATAAGGTAATATTATATAACGTTATACGTTATAACGTAATAGTATATAACGTTATACGTTATAACGTAATAGCATATAACGTTATACGTTATAACGTAATAGTATATGACGTTGTACGTTATAACGTAATAGTATATAACGTTATACGTTATAACGTAATAGTATATGACGTTATACGTTATTACGTCATAGCATATAACGTTATACGTTATAACGTAGTAGTATATAACGTTACACGTTATAACGTAATACTACATAACGCTGCACGTTGTATAGTAATACTATATGTCGTTACACGTTGTATCGTAGTAGTATATAACGTTATACGTTATAACGTAATATTATATAACGTTATACGTTACAACGTAATAGTATATAACGTTATACGTTATAACGTAATAGCATATAACGTTATACGTTATAACGTAATAGTATATAACGTTATACGTCATACCGTAATAGTATATAACGTTATACGTTGTATCGTAGTAGTATATAACGTTATACGTTATAACGTAATAGTATATAGCGTTACACGTTATAACGTAATAGTATATAACGTTATACGTTATAACGTAATAGTATATGACGTTATACGTTATTACGTCATAGTATATAACGTTATACGTTATTACGTCATAGTATATAACGTTATACATTATAACGTAGTAGTATATAACGTTACACGTTATAACGTAATAGTATATAACGTTATACATTATAACGTAATAGTATATAACGTTATACGTTATAACGTAATAGTATATAACGTTATACGTTATAACGTAATAGTATATGACGTTATACGTTATTACGTCATAGTATATAACGTTATACGTTATAACGTAATAGTATATAACGTTATACGTCATACCGTAATAGTATATAACGTTATACGTTGTATCGTAGTAGTATATAACGTTATACGTTATATCGTAATATTATATAACGTTATACGTTATAACGTAATAGTATATAACGTTATACGTTATAACGTAATAGTATGTAACGTTACACGTTATAACGTAATACTACATAACGCTGCACGTTGTATAGTAATACTATATATCGTTACACGTTGTATAGTAGTAGTATATATCGTTATACGTTATAACGTAATAGTATATAACGTTATACGTTATAACGTAATAGTATATACGGTATACGTTACAACGTAATAGAATATAACTTTATATGTTATATCGCAGTAATATATGACGTTACACGTTATAACGTAATTGTGTATAACGTTATACGTTATAACGTAATAGTATATAACGTTATGCGTTATAGCGTAATACTATATAACGTTATACGTTATAACGTAATAGTATATAACGTTATACATTATAACGTAGTAGTATATAACGTTACACGTTATAACGTAATACTACATAACGCTGCACGTTGTATAGTAATACTATATGTCGTTACACGTTGTATCGTAGTAGTATATAACGTTATACGTTATATCGTAATATTATATAACGTTATACGTTATAACGTAATAGTATATAGCGTTACACGCTATAAGGTAATAGTATATAACGTTATACGTTATAACGTAATAGTATATAACGTTATACGTTATAACGTAATAGTATGTAACGTTACACGTTATAACGTAATACTACATAACGCTGCACGTTGTATAGTAATACTATATATCGTTACACGTTGTATAGTAGTAGTATATAACGTTATACGTTATAACGTAACAGTATATAACGTTATACGTTATAACGTAATAGTATATACGTTATACGTTACAACGTCATAGAATATAACTTTATATGTTATATCGCAGTAATATATGACGTTACACGTCATAACGTAATAGTGTATAACGAGATACGTTATAGCGTAACAGTATATAACGTTATACGTTATAACGTCATAGTATATAACGTTATACGTTATTACGTAATAGTATATAACGTTATACGTTATAACGTAATAGTATATAACGCTATACGATATTACGTAATAGTATATAACGTTATAAGTTAGAAAATATAGTATATAACGTTATATGTTATATCGTAGTAGTATATAACGTTACACGTTATAACGTAATAGTATATAACGTTTTACGTTATAACGTACTAGTATATAACGTTATACGTTATAACATCATAGTATATAACGTTATACGTTATAACGTAATTGTGTATAACGTTATACGTTATAACGTAATAGTATATAACGTTATACGTTATAACGTAATAGTATGTAACGTTACACGTTATAACGTAATACTACATAACGCTGCATGATGTATAGTAATACTATATATCGTTACACGTTGTATAGTAGTAGTATATAACGTTATACGTTATAACTTAATAGTATATAACGTTATACATTATAACGTAATAGCATATAACGTTATACGTTATAACGTAATAGTATGTAACGTTACACGTTATAACGTAATACTACATAACGCTGCTCGTTGTATAGTAATACTATATATCGTTACACG
Organism: Bombus terrestris; assembly: GCF_910591885.1. Lineage (NCBI taxonomy): Eukaryota > Metazoa > Arthropoda > Insecta > Hymenoptera > Apidae > Bombus > Bombus terrestris. The sequence continues at coordinate 4,966,458 of NC_063270.1, read as the reverse complement.
TTGTATAGTAGTAGTATATAACGTTATACGGTATAACGTAATAGTATATAACGATATACGTTATAACGTAACAGTATATAACGTTACACGTTATAACGTAATACTACATAACGCTGCACGTTGTATAGTAATACTATATATCGTCACACGTTGTTTAGTAGTAGTATATAACGTTATACGTTATAACGTAATAGTATATAACGTTATACGTTACAACGTAATAGTATATAACTTTATATGTCATATCGCAGTAATATATGACATTACACGTTATAACGTAATTGTGTATAACGTTATACGTTATAACGTAATAGTATATAACGTTATACGTTATAGCGTAATAGTATATAACGTTATACGTTATAACGTAACAGTATATAACGTTATACATTATAACGCAGTATTATATAAGGTTACACGTTATAACGTAGTACTACATAACGCTGCACGTTGTATAGTAATACTATATGTCGTTACACGTTGTATCGTAGTAGTATATAGCGTTATACGTTATGACGTAATTCTATATAACGTTATCCGTTATAACGTAATAGTGTATAACGTTATACGTTATAGCGTAATAGTATATAACGTTATACGTTATAACGTCATAGTATATAACGTTATACGTTATTACGTAATAGTATAAAACGTTATACGTTATAACGTAATAGTATATAACGCTATACGTTATTACGTAATAGTATATAACGTTATACGTTAGAACGTAAAAGTATATAACGTTATATGTTATATCGTAGTAGTATATGACGTTACACGTTATAACGTAATAGTGTATAACGTTATATGTTATATCGTAGTAGTATATAACGTTACACGTTATAACGTAATAGTATATAACGTTATACGTTATACCGTAATAGTATGTAACGTTACACGTTATAACGTAATACTACATAACGCTGCATGATGTATAGTAATACTATATATCGTTACATGTTGTATAGTAGTAGTATATAACGTTATACGTTATAACGTAATAGTATATAACGTTATACATTATAACGTAATAGTATATAACGTTATACGTTATAACGTAATAGTATATAACGTTATACGTTATAACGTAATAGTATATGACGTTATACGTTATTACGTCATAGTATATAGCTTTATACGTTATAACGTAATAGTATATAACGTTATTCGTCATACCGTAATAGTATATAACGTTATACGTTATAACGTAGTAGTATATAACGTTACACGTTATAACGTAATAGTATATAACGTTATACGTTATAACGTAATAGTATATAACGTTATACGTTATAACGTAATAGTATGTAACGTTACACGTTATAACGTAATACTACATAACGCTGCACGTTGTATAGTAATACTATATATCGTTACACGTTGTATAGTAGTAGTATATAACGTTATACGTTATAACGTAATAGTATATACGGTATACGTTACAACGTAATAGAATATAACTTTATATGTTATATCGCAGTAATATATGACGTTACACGTTATAACGTAATTGTGTATAACGTTATACGTTATAACGTAATAGTATATAACGTTATGCGTTATAGCGTAATACTATATAACGTTATACGTTATAACGTAATAGTATATAACGTTATACATTATAACGTAGTAGTATATAACGTTACACGTTATAACGTAATACTACATAACGCTGCACGTTGTATAGTAATACTATATGTCGTTACACGTTGTATCGTAGTAGTATATAACGTTATACGTTATAACGTAATAGTATGTAACGTTACACGTTATAACGTAATACTACATAACGCTGCACGTTGTATAGTAATACTATATATCGTTACACGTTGTATAGTAGTAGTATATAACGTTATACGTTATAACGTAATAGTATATAACGTTATACGTTATAACGTAATAGTGTATACGTTATACGTTACAACGTCATAGAATATAACTTTATATGTTATATCGCAGTAATATATGACGTTACACGTCATAACGTAATTGTGTATAGCGTTATACGTTATAACGTAATAGTATATAACGTTATGCGTTATAGCGTAATACTATATAACGTTATACGTTATAACGTAATAGTATATAACGTTATACATTATAACGTAGTAGTATATAACGTTACACGTTATAACGTAATACTACATAACGCTGCACGTTGTATAGTAATACTATATGTCGTTACACGTTGTATCGTAGTAGTACATAACGTTATACGTTATAACGTAATATTATATAACGTTATACGTTATAACGTAATAGTATATAACGTTACACGTTATAACGTAATTGTGTATAACGTTATACGTTATAACGTAATAGTATATAACGTTATGCGTTATAGCGTAATACTATATAACGTTATACGTTATAACGTAATAGTATATAACGTTATACATTATAACGTAGTAGTATATAACGTTACACGTTATAACGTAATACTACATAACGCTGCACGTTGTATAGTAATACTATATGTCGTTACACGTTGTATCGTAGTAGTATATAACGTTATACGTTATATCGTAATATTATATAACGTTATACGTTATAACGTAATAGTATATAGCGTTACACGTTATAACGTAATAGTATATAACGTTATACGTTATAACGTAATAGTATATAACGTTATACGTTATAACGTAATAGTATGTAACGTTACACGTTATAACGTAATACTACATAACGCTGCACGTTGTATAGTAATACTATATATCGTTACACGTTGTATAGTAGTAGTATATAACGTTATACGTTATAACGTACCAGTATATAACGTTATACGTTATAACGTAATAGTATATACGTTATACGTTACAACGTCATAGAATATAACTTTATATGTTATATCGCAGTAATATATGACGTTACACGTCATAACGTAATAGTGTATAACGAGATACGTTATAGCGTAACAGTATATAACGTTATACGTTATAACGTCATAGTATATAACGTTATACGTTATTACGTAATAGTATATAACGTTATACGTTATAACGTAATAGTATATAACGCTATACGATATTACGTAATAGTATATAACGTTATAAGTTAGAAAATATAGTATATAACGTTATATGTTATATCGTAGTAGTATATAACGTTACACGTTATAACGTAATAGTATATAACGTTTTACGTTATAACGTACTAGTATATAACGTTATACGTTATAACATCATAGTATATAACGTTATACGTTATAACGTAATTGTGTATAACGTTATACGTTATAACGTAATTGTGTATAACGTTATACGTTATAACGTAATAGTATGTAACGTTACACGTTATAACGTAATACTACATAACGCTGCTCGTTGTATAGTAATACTATATATCGTTACACGTTGTATAGTAGTAGTATATAACGTTATACGGTATAACGTAATAGTATATAACGATATACGTTATAACGTAACAGTATATAACGTTACACGTTATAACGTAATACTACATAACGCTGCACGTTGTATAGTAATACTATATATCGTCACACGTTGTTTAGTAGTAGTATATAACGTTATACGTTATAACGTAATAGTATATAACGTTATACGTTACAATGTAATAGTATATAACTTTATATGTCATATCGCAGTAATATATGACATTACACGTTATAACGTAATTGTGTATAACGTTATACGTTATAACGTAATAGTATATAACGTTATACGTTATAGCGTAATAGTATATAACGTTATACGTTATAACGTAACAGTATATAACGTTATACATTATAACGCAGTATTATATAAGGTTACACGTTATAACGTAGTACTACATAACGCTGCACGTTGTATAGTAATACTATATGTCGTTACACGTTGTATCGTAGTAGTATATAGCGTTATACGTTATGACGTAATTCTATATAACGTTATCCGTTATAACGTAATAGTGTATAACGTTATACGTTATAGCGTAATAGTATATAACGTTATACGTTATAACGTCATAGTATATAACGTTTTACGTTATTACGTAATAGTATAAAACGTTATACGTTATAACGTAATAGTATATAACGCTATACGTTATTACGTAATAGTATATAACGTTATACGTTAGAACGTAAAAGTATATAACGTTATATGTTATATCGTAGTAGAATATGACGTTACACGTTATAACGTAATAGTGTATAACGTTATATGTTATATCGTAGTAGTATATAACGTTACACGTTATAACGTAATAGTATATAACGTTATACGTTATAGCGTAATAGTATATAACGTTATACGTTATAACGTAACAGTATATAACGTTATACATTATAACGCAGTATTATATAAGGTTACACGTTATAACGTAGTACTACATAACGCTGCACGTTGTATAGTAATACTATATGTCGTTACACGTTGTATCGTAGTAGTATATAGCGTTATACGTTATGACGTAATTCTATATAACGTTATCCGTTATAACGTAATAGTGTATAACGTTATACGTTATAGCGTAATAGTATATAACGTTATACGTTATAACGTCATAGTATATAACGTTATACGTTATTACGTAATAGTATAAAACGTTATACGTTATAACGTAATAGTATATAACGCTATACGTTATTACGTAATAGTATATAACGTTATACGTTAGAACGTAAAAGTATATAACGTTATATGTTATATCGTAGTAGTATATGACGTTACACGTTATAACGTAATAGTGTATAACGTTATATGTTATATCGTAGTAGTATATAACGTTACACGTTATAACGTAATAGTATATAACGTTATACGTTATACCGTAATAGTATGTAACGTTACACGTTATAACGTAATACTACATAACGCTGCATGATGTATAGTAATACTATATATCGTTACATGTTGTATAGTAGTAGTATATAACGTTATACGTTATAACGTAATAGTATATAACGTTATACATTATAACGTAATAGTATATAACGTTATACGTTATAACGTAATAGTATATAACGTTATACGTTATAACGTAATAGTATATGACGTTATACGTTATTACGTCATAGTATATAGCTTTATACGTTATAACGTAATAGTATATAACGTTATTCGTCATACCGTAATAGTATATAACGTTATACGTTATAACGTAGTAGTATATAACGTTACACGTTATAACGTAATAGTATATAACGTTATACGTTATAACGTAATAGTATATAACGTTATACGTTATAACGTAATAGTATGTAACGTTACACGTTATAACGTAATACTACATAACGCTGCACGTTGTATAGTAATACTATATATCGTTACACGTTGTATAGTAGTAGTATATAACGTTATACGTTATAACGTAATAGTATATACGGTATACGTTACAACGTAATAGAATATAACTTTATATGTTATATCGCAGTAATATATGACGTTACACGTTATAACGTAATTGTGTATAACGTTATACGTTATAACGTAATAGTATATAACGTTATGCGTTATAGCGTAATACTATATAACGTTATACGTTATAACGTAATAGTATATAACGTTATACATTATAACGTAGTAGTATATAACGTTACACGTTATAACGTAATACTACATAACGCTGCACGTTGTATAGTAATACTATATGTCGTTACACGTTGTATCGTAGTAGTATATAACGTTATACGTTATAACGTAATAGTATGTAACGTTACACGTTATAACGTAATACTACATAACGCTGCACGTTGTATAGTAATACTATATATCGTTACACGTTGTATAGTAGTAGTATATAACGTTATACGTTATAACGTAATAGTATATAACGTTATACGTTATAACGTAATAGTGTATACGTTATACGTTACAACGTCATAGAATATAACTTTATATGTTATATCGCAGTAATATATGACGTTACACGTCATAACGTAATTGTGTATAGCGTTATACGTTATAACGTAATAGTATATAACGTTATGCGTTATAGCGTAATACTATATAACGTTATACGTTATAACGTAATAGTATATAACGTTATACATTATAACGTAGTAGTATATAACGTTACACGTTATAACGTAATACTACATAACGCTGCACGTTGTATAGTAATACTATATGTCGTTACACGTTGTATCGTAGTAGTACATAACGTTATACGTTATAACGTAATATTATATAACGTTATACGTTATAACGTAATAGTATATAACGTTACACGTTATAACGTAATTGTGTATAACGTTATACGTTATAACGTAATAGTATATAACGTTATGCGTTATAGCGTAATACTATATAACGTTATACGTTATAACGTAATAGTATATAACGTTATACATTATAACGTAGTAGTATATAACGTTACACGTTATAACGTAATACTACATAACGCTGCACGTTGTATAGTAATACTATATGTCGTTACACGTTGTATCGTAGTAGTATATAACGTTATACGTTATATCGTAATATTATATAACGTTATACGTTATAACGTAATAGTATATAGCGTTACACGTTATAACGTAATAGTATATAACGTTATACGTTATAACGTAATAGTATATAACGTTATACGTTATAACGTAATAGTATGTAACGTTACACGTTATAACGTAATACTACATAACGCTGCACGTTGTATAGTAATACTATATATCGTTACACGTTGTATAGTAGTAGTATATAACGTTATACGTTATAACGTAATAGTATATAACGTTATACGTTATAACGTAATAGTATATACGTTATACGTTACAACGTCATAGAATATAACTTTATATGTTATATCGCAGAAATATATGACGTTACACGTCATAACGTAATAGTGTATAACGAGATACGTTATAGCGTAATAGTATATAACGTTATACGTTATAACGTCATAGTATATAACGTTATACGTTATTACGTAATAGTATATAACGTTATACGTTATAACGTAATAGTATATAACGCTATACGATATTACGTAATAGTATATAACGTTATAAGTTAGAAAATATAGTATATAACGTTATATGTTATATCGTAGTAGTATATAACGTTACACGTTATAACGTAATAGTATATAACGTTTTACGTTATAACGTACTAGTATATAACGTTATATGTTATAACATCATAGTATATAACGTTATACGTTATAACGTAATTGTGTATAACGTTATACGTTATAACGTAATAGTATATAACGTTATACGTTATAACGTAATAGTATGTAACGTTACACGTTATAACGTAATACTACATAACGCTGCATGATGTATAGTAATACTATATATCGTTACACGTTGTATAGTAGTAGTATATAACGTTATACGTTATAACTTAATAGTATATAACGTTATACATTATAACGTAATAGCATATAACGTTATACGTTATAACGTAATAGTATGTAACGTTACACGTTATAACGTAATACTACATAACGCTGCTCGTTGTATAGTAATACTATATATCGTTACACGTTGTATAGTAGTAGTATATAACGTTATACGGTATAACGTAATAGTATATAACGTTATACGTTACAACGTAATAGTATATAACTTTATATGTCATATCGCAGTAATATATGACATTACACGTTATAACGTAATTGTGTATAACGTTATACGTTATAACGTAATAGTATATAACGTTATACGTAATTCCGTAATAGTGTATAACGTTATACGTTATAACGTAATAGTATATAACGTTATACGTCATACCGTAATAGTATATAACGTTATATGTTAGAACGTAAAACTATATAACGTTATATGTTATATCGCAGTAATATATGACGTTACACGTTATATCGTAATTGTGTATAACGTTATACGTTATAACGTAATATTATATAACGTTATACGTTATAACGTAATAGTATATAACGTTATACGTTATAACGTAATAGCATAGAACGTTATACGTTATAACGTAATAGTATATGACGTTGTACGTTATAACGTAATAGTATATAACGTTATACGTTATAACGTAATAGTATATGACGTTATACGATATTACGTCATAGTATATAACGTTATACGTTATAACGTAGTAGTATATAACGTTACACGTTATAACGTAATAGTACATAACGCTGCACGTTGTATAGTAATACTATATGTCGTTACACGTTGTATCGTAGTAGTATATAACGTTATACGTTATAACGTAATATTATATAACGTTATACGTTATAACGTAATAGTATATAACGTTATACGTTATAACGTAAGAGCATATAACGTTATACGTTATAACGTAATAGTATATAGCGTTACACGTTATAACGTAATAGTATATAACGTTATACGTTATAACGTAATAGTATATAACGTTACACGTTATAACGTAATAGTATATAACGTTATACGTTATAACGTAATAGTATATAACGTTATACGTTATTACGTAATAGTATATAACGTTATACGTTATAACGTAATAGTATATAACGTTATACGTCATACCGTAATTTATATAACGTTATACGTTAGAACGTAAAAGTATATAACGATATATGTTACATCGCAGTAATATATGACGTTACACGTTATAACGTAATACTACATAACGCTGCACGTTGTATAGTAATACTATATATCGTCACACGTTGTTTAGTAGTAGTATATAACGTTATACGTTATAACGTAATAGTATATAACGTTATACGTTACAACGTAATAGTATATAACTTTATATGTCATATCGCAGTAATATATGACATTACACGTTATAACGTAATTGTGTATAACGTTATACGTTATAACGTAATAGTATATAACGATATACGTTATAACGTAACAGTATATAACGTTACACGTTATAACGTAATACTACATAACGCTGCACGTTGTATAGTAATACTATATATCGTCACACGTTGTTTAGTAGTAGTATGTAACGTTACACGTTATAACGTAATACTAAATAACGCTGCATGATGTATAGTAATACTATATATCGTTACACGTTGTATAGTAGTAGTATATAACGTTATACGTTATAACTTAATAATATATAACGTTATACGTTATAACGTAACAGTATATAACGTTATACATTATAACGCAGTATTATATAAGGTTACACGTTATAACGTAGTACTACATAACGCTGCACGTTGTACAGTAATACTATATGTCGTTACACGTTGTATCGTAGTAGTATATAGCGTTATACGTTATAACGTAATATTATATAACGTTATACGTAATAACGAAATAGTATATAACGTTATACGTTATAACGTAATAGTATATAACGTTACACGTTTTAATGTAATAGTATATAACGTTGTACGTTATGACGTAATTCTATATAACGTTATCCGTTATAACGTAATAGTGTATAACGTTATACGTTATAGCGTAATAGTATATAACGTTATACGTTATAACGTCATAGTATATAACGTTATACGTTATAACGTCATAGTATATAACGTTATACGTTATTACGTAATAGTATATAACGTTATACGTTATAACGTAATAGTATATAACGCTATACGTTATTACGTAATAGTATATAACGTTATACGTTAGAACGTAAAAGTATATAACGTTATATGTTATATCGTAGTAGTATATAACGTTACACGTTATAACGTAATAGTGTATAACGTTATATGTTATATCGTAGTAGTATATAACGTTACACGTTATAACGTAATAGTATATAACGTTATACGTTATAAGGTAGTAGTATATAACGTTATACGTTGTAACATCATAGTATATAACGTTATACGTTATAACGTAATAGTATATAACGTTATACGTTATACCGTAATAGTATGTAACGTTACACGTTATAACGTAATACTACATAACGCTGCATGATGTATAGGAATACTATATATCGTTACACGTTGTATAGTAGTAGTATATAACGTTATACGTTATAACGTAATAGTATATAACGTTATACGTTATAACGTAATAGTATATGACGTTATACGTTATTACGTCATAGTATATAACGTTATACGTTATAACGTAATAGTATATAACGTTATACGTCATACCGTAATAGTATATAACGTTATACGTTATAACGTAGTAGTATATAACGTTACACGTTATAACGTAATAGTATATAACGTTACACATTATAACGTAGTAGTATATACCGTTACACATTATAACGTAATACTACATAACGCTGTACGTTGTATAGTAATATAATATGTCGTTACACGTTGTATCGTAGTAGTATATAACGTTATACGTTATATCGTAATATTATATAACGTTATACGTTGTAACATCATAGTATATAACGTTATACGTTATAACGTAATAGTATATAACGTTATACGTTATAACGTAATAGTATGTAACGTTACACGTTATAACGTAATACTACATAACGCTGCATGATGTATAGTAATACTATATATCGTTACACGTTGTATAGTAGTAGTATATAACGTTATACGTTAGAACGTAAAAGTATATAACGTTATATGTTATATCGTAGTAGTATATAACGTTACACGTTATAACGTAATAGTGTATAACGTTATATGTTATATCGTAGTAGTATATAACGTTACACGTTATAACGTAATAGTATATAACGTTATACGTTATAACGTAGTAGTATATAACGTTATACGTTGTAACATCATAGTATATAACGTTATACGTTATAACGTAATAGTATATAACGTTATACGTTATAACGTAATAGTATGTAACGTTACACGTTATAACGTAATACTACATAACGCTGCATGATGTATAGTAATACTATATATCGTTACACGTTGTATAGTAGTAGTATATAACGTTATACGTTATAACGTAATAGTATATAACGTTATACATTATAACGTAATAGTATATAACGTTATACGTTATAACGTAATAGTATATAACGTTATACGTTATAACGTAATAGTATATAACGTTATACGATATAACGTAATAGTATATGACGTTATACGTTATTACGTCATAGTATATAACGTTATACGTTATAACGTAATAGTATATAACGTTATACGTCATACCGTAATAGTATATAACGTTATACGTTATAACGTAGTAGTATATAACGTTACACGTTATAACGTAATAGTATATAACGTTATACATTATAACGTAGTAGTATATACCGTTACACATTATAACGTAATACTACATAACGCTGCACGTTGTATAGTAATATAATATGTCGTTACACGTTGTATCGTAGTAGTATATAACGTTATACGTTATATCGTAATATTATATAACGTTATACGTTATAACGTAATACTACATAACGCTGCATGATGTATTGTAATACTATATATCGTTACACGTTGTATAGTAGTAGTATATAACGTTATACGTTATAACGTAATAGTATATAACGTTATACATTATAACGTAATAGCATATAACGTTATACGTTATAACGTAACAGTATATAACGTTACACGTTATAACGTAATAGTGTAGAACGTTATATGTTATATCGTAGTAGTATATAACGTCACACGTTATAGCGTAATAGTATATAACGTTATACGTTATAACGTTATAGTATATAACGTTATACGTTACTACGTAATAGTATATAACGTTATACGTTATAACGTAATACTACATAACGCTGCATGATGTATAGTAATACTATATATCGTTACACGTTGTATAGTAGTAGTATATAACGTTATACGTTATAACTTAATAGTATATAACGTTATACATTATAACGTAATAGCATATAACGTTATACGTTATAACGTAATAGTATGTAACGTTACACGTTATAACGTAATACTACATAACGCTGCATGATGTATTGTAATACTATATATCGTTACACGTTGTATAGTAGTAGTATATAACGTTATACGTTATAACGTAATAGTATATAACGTTATACATTATAACGTAATAGCATATAACGTTATACGTTATAACGTAACAGTATATAACGTTACACGTTATAACGTAATAGTGTAGAACGTTATATGTTATATCGTAGTAGTATATAACGTCACACGTTATAGCGTAATATTATATAACGTTATACGTTATAACGTTATAGTATATAACGTTATACGTTATAACGTAATAGTATATAACGTTATACGTTATAACGTAGTAGTATATAACGTTATACGTTGTAACATCATAGTATATAACGTTATACGTTATAACGTAATAGTATATAACGTTATACGTTATAACGTAATAGTATGTAACGTTACACGTTATAACGTAATACTACATAACGCTGCATGATGTATAGTAATACTATATATCGTTACACGTTGTATAGTAGTAGTATATAACGTTATACGTTATAACGTAATAGTATATAACGTTATACATTATAACGTAATAGTATATAACGTTATACGTTATAACGTAATAGTATATAACGTTATACGTTATAACGTAATAGTATATAACGTTATACGATATAACGTAATAGTATATGACGTTATACGTTATTACGTCATAGTAAATAACGTTATACGTTATAACGTAATAGTATATAACGTTATACGTCATACCGTAATAGTATATAACGTTATACGTTATAACGTAGTAGTATATAACGTTACACGTTATAACGTAATAGTATATAACGTTATACATTATAACGTAGTAGTATATAACGTTATACGTTGTAACATCATAGTATATAACGTTATACGTTATAACGTAATAGTATATAACGTTATACGTTATAACGTAATAGTATGTAACGTTACACGTTATAACGTAATAGTGTAGAACGTTATATGTTATATCGTAGTAGTATATAACGTTACACGTTATAACGTAATAGTATATAACGTTATACGTTATAACGTAGTAGTATATAACGTTATACGTTGTAACATCATAGTATATAACGTTATACGTTATAACGTAATAGTATATAACGTTATACGTTATAACGTAATAGTATGTAACGTTACACGTTATAACGTAATACTACATAACGCTGCATGATGTATAGTAATACTATATATCGTTACACGTTGTATAGTAGTAGTATATAACGTTATACGTTATAACGTAATAGTATACAACGTTATACATTATAACGTAATATCATATAACGCTATACGTCATACCGTAATAGTATATAACGTTATACGTTAGAACGTAAAAGTATATAACGTTATATGTTATATCGCAGTAATATATGACGTTACACGTTATAACGTAATACTACATAACGCTGCACGTTGTATAGTAATACTATATGTTGTTACACGTTGTATCGTAGTAGTATATAACGTTATACGTTATAACGTAATATTATATAACGTTATACGTTATAACGTAATAGCATATAACGTTATACGTTATAACGTAATAGTATATAACGTTATACGTTATAACGTAATAGTATATAGCGTTATACGGTATAACGTAATAGTATGTAACGTTACACGTTATAACGTAATACTACATAACGCTGCACGTTGTATAGTAATACTATATGTCGTTACACGTTGTATCGTAGTAGTATATAACGTTATACGTTATAACGTAGTAGTATATAACGTTATACGTTGTAACATCATAGTATATAACGTTATACGTTATAACGTAATAGTATATAACGTTATACGTTATACCGTAATAGTATGTAACGTTACACGTTATAACGTAATACTACATAACGCTGCACGTTGTATAGTAATACTATATGTCGTTACACGTTGTATCGTAGTAGTATATAACGTTATACGTTATAACGTAATATTATATAACGTTATACGTTATAACGTAATAGTATATAACGTTATACGTTATAACGTAATAGCATATAACGTTATACGTTATAACGTAATAGTATATAGCGTTACACGTTATAACGTCATAGTATATAACGTTATGCGTTATAACGTCATAGTATATAACGTTATACGTTATTACGTAATAGTATATAACGTTATACGTTATAACGTAATAGTATATAACGCTATACGTTATTACGTAATAGTATATAACGTTATACGTTAGAACGTAAAAGTATATAACGTTATATGTTATATCGTAGTAGTATATAACGTTACACGTTATAACGTAATAGTGTATAACGTTATATGTTATATCGTAGTAGTATATAACGTTACACGTTATAACGTAATAGTATATAACGTTATACGTTATAACGTAGTAGTATATAACGTTATACGTTGTAACATCATAGTATATAACGTTATACGTTATAACGTAATAGTATATAACGTTATACGTTATACCGTAATAGTATGTAACGTTACACGTTATAACGTAATACTACATAACGCTGCACGTTGTATAGTAATACTATATGTCGTTACACGTTGTATCGTAGTAGTATATAACGTTATACGTTATAACGTAATATTATATAACGTTATACGTTATAACGTAATAGTATATAACGTTATACGTTATAACGTAATAGTATATAACGTTATACGTTAGAACGTAAAAGTATATAACGTTATATGTTATATCGCAGTAATATATGACGTTACACGTTATAACGTAATACTACATAACGCTGCACGTTGTATAGTAATACTATATGTTGTTACACGTTGTATCGTAGTAGTATATAACGTTATACGTTATAACGTAATATTATATAACGTTATACGTTATAACGTAATAGCATATAACGTTATACGTTATAACGTAATAGTATATAACGTTATACGTTATAACGTAATAGTATATAGCGTTATACGGTATAACGTAATAGTATGTAACGTTACACGTTATAACGTAATACTACATAACGCTGCACGTTGTATAGTAATACTATATGTCGTTACACGTTGTATCGTAGTAGTGTATAACGTTATACGTTATAACGTAATAGTATATAACGTTATACATTATAACGTAATAGCATATAACGTTATACGTTATAACGTAATAGTATGTAACGTTACACGTTATAACGTAATACTACATAACGCTGCACGTTGTATGGTAATACTATATGTCGTTACACTTTGTATCGTAGTAGTATATAACGTTATACGTTATATCGTAATATTATATAACGTTATACGTTATAACGTAATAGTATATAGCGTTACACGTTATAACGTAATAGTATATAACGTTATACGTTATAACGTAATAGTATATAACGTTATACGTTATAACGTAATAGTATATAACGTTATACGTTATAACGTAATAGTATATAACGCTACACGTTATAACGTAATACTACATAACGCTGCACGTTGTATAGTAATACTATATATCGTCACACGTTGTATAGTAGTAGTATATAACGTTATACGTTATAACGTTATATTATATAACGTTATACGATATAACGTAATAGTATATACGTTATACGTTACAACGTAATAGCATAAAACTTTATATGTTATATCGCAGTAATATATGACGTTACACGTTATAACGTAATTGTGTATAACGTTATACGTTATAACGTAATAGTATATAACGTTATGCGTTATAGCGTAATACTATATAACGTTATACGTTATAACGTAATAGTATATAACGTTATACATTATAACGTAGTAGTATATAACGTTACACGTTATAACGTAATACTACATAACGCTGCACGTTGTATAGTAATACTATATGTCGTTACACGTTGTATCGTAGTAGTATATAGCGTTATACGTTATAACGTAATATTATATAACGTTATACGTAATAACGAAATAGTATATAACGTTATACGTTATAACGTAATAGTATATAACGTTACACGTTTTAATGTAATAGTATATAACGTTGTACGTTATGACGTAATTCTATATAACGTTATCCGTTATAACATAATAGTGTATAACGTTATACGTTATAGCGAAATAGTATATAACGTTATACGTTATAACGTCATAGTATATAACGTTATACGTTATTACGTAATAGTATATAACGTTATACGTTATAACGTAATAGTATATAACGCTATACGTTATTACGAAATAGTATATAACGTTATACGTTAGAACGTAAAAGTATATAACGTTATATGTTATATCGTAGTAGTATATAACGTTACACGTTATAACGTAATAGTGTATAACGTTATATGTTATATCGTAGTAGTATATAACGTTACACGTTATAACGTAATAGTGTATAACGTTATATGTTATATCGTAGTAGTATATAACGTTACACGTTATAACGTAATAGTATATAACGTTATACGCTGTAACATCATAGTATATAACGTTATACGTTATAACGTAATAGTATATAACGTTATACGTTATAACGTAATAGTATGTAACGTTACACGTTATAACGTAATACTACATAACGCTGCATGATGTATAGTAATACTATATATCGTTACACGTTGTATAGTAGTAGTATATAACGTTATACGTTATAACGTAATAGTATATAACGTTATACATTATAACGTAATAGCATATAACGTTATACGTTATAACGTAACAGTATATAACGTTACACGTTATAACGTAATACTACATAACGCTGCACGTTGTATAGTAATACTATATATCGTTACACGTTGTATAGTAGTAGTATATAACGTTATACGTTATAACGTAATAGTATATAACGTTATACATTATAACGTAATAGTATATAACGTTATACGTTATAACGTAATAGTATATAACGTTATACGTTATAACGTAATAGTATATGACGTTATACGTTATTACGTCATAGTATATAACGTTATACGTTATAACGTAATAGTATATAACGTTATACGTCATACCGTAATAGTATATAACGTTATACGTTATAACGTAGTAGTATATAACGTTACACGTTATAACGTAATAGTATATAACGTTATACATTATAACGTAGTAGTATATACCGTTACACATTATAACGTAATACTACATAACGCTGCACGTTGTATAGTAATATAATATGTCGTTACACGTTGTATCGTAGTAGTATATAACGTTATACGTTATATCGTAATATTATATAACGTTATACGTTATAACGTAATAGTATATAACGTTACACGTTATAACGTAATAGTATATAACGTTATACGTTATAACGTAATAGTATATAACGTTATACGTTATTACGTAATAGTATATAACGTTATACGTTATAACGTAATAGTATATGACGTTATACGTTATTACGTCATAGTATATAACGTTATACGTTATAACGTTATAGTATATAACGTTATACGTCATACCGTAATAGTATATAACGTTATACGTTAGAACGTAAAAGTATATAACGTTATATGTTATATCGCAGTAATATATGACGTTACACGTTATAACGTAATACTACATAACGCTGCACGTTGTATAGTAATACTATATGTTGTTACACGTTGTATCGTAGTAGTATATAACGTTATACGTTATAACGTAATATTATATAACGTTATACGTTATAACGTAATAGCATATAACGTTATACGTTATAACGTAATTGTGTATAACGTTATACGTTATAGCGTAATAGTATATAACGTTATACGTTATAGCGTAATAGTATATAACGTTATACATTATAACGTAGTAGTATATACCGTTACACATTATAACGTAATACTACATAACGCTGCACGTTGTATAGTAATACTATATGTCGTTACACGTTGTATCGTAGTAGTATATAACGTTATACGTTATATCGTAATATTATATAACGTTATACGTTATAACGTAATAGTATATAACGTTATACGTTATAACGTAATAGTATATAACGTTATACGTTATTACGTAATAGTATATAACGTTATACGTTATAACGTAATAGTATATGACGTTATACGTTATTACGTCATAGTATATAACGTTATACGTTATAGCGTAGTAGTATATAACGTTATACGTTATAACGTAATAGTATATAACGTTATACGTCATACCGTAATAGTATATAACGTTATACGTTAGAACGTAAAAGTATATAACGTTATATGTTATATCGCAGTAATATATGACGTTACACGTTATATCGCAATTGTGTATAACGTAATAGTATATAACGTTATACGTTATAGCGTAATAGTATATAACGTTATACGTTATAACGTAATAGTATATAACGTTATACGTTATAGCGTAATAGTATATAACGTTATACGTTATAACGTAATAGTATATAACGTTATACGTTATAGCGTAATACTATATAACGTTATACGTTATAACGTAATAGTATGTAACGTTACACGTTATAACGTAATACTACATAACGCTGCACGTTGTATAGTAGTACTATATATCGTTACACGTTGTATGGTAGTAGTATATAACGTTATACGTTATAACGTAATAGTATATAACGTTATACGTTATAACGTAATAGTATATAACGCTACACGTTATAACGTAATACTACATAACGCTGCACGTTGTATAGTAATACTATATATCGTCACACGTTGTATAGTAGTAGTATATAACGTTATACGTTATAACGTTATATTATATAACGTTATACGATATAACGTAATAGTATATACGTTATACGTTACAACGTAATAGCATAAAACTTTATATGTTATATCGCAGTAATATATGACGTTACACGTTATAACGTAATTGTGTATAACGTTATACGTTATAACGTAATAGTATATAACGTTATGCGTCATAGCGTAACAGTATATACTGTTATACGTTATAACGTAATACTGTATAACGTTATACATTATAACGTACTAGTTTATAACGTTACACGTTATAAGGTAATACTACATAACGCTGCACGATGAATAGTAATACTATATATCGTCACACGTTGTATAGTAGTAGTATATAACGTTATACGTTATAACGTAATATTATATAACGTTATACGTTATAACGTAATAGTATATAACGTTACACGTTATAACGTAATACTACATAACGCTGCACGTTGTATAGTAATACTATATATCGTCACACGTTGTATAGTAGTAGTATATAACGTTATACGTTATAACGTAATATTATATAACGTTATACGTTATAACGTAATAGTCTATAACGTTATACGTTATAACGTAATAGTATATAACGTTATACGTTATAACGTAATAGTATATGACGTTATACGTTATAACGTAATAGTATATGACGTTATACGTTATTACGTCATAGGATATAACGTTATACATTATAACGTAGTAGTATATAACGTTACACGTTATAACGTAATACTACATAACGCTGCACGTTGTATAGTAATACTATATATCGTCACACGTTGTATAGTAGTAGTATATAACGTTATACGTTATAACGTAATATTATATAACGTTATACGTTATAACGTAATAGTATATAACGTTATACGTTATAACGTAATAGTATATAACGTTACACGTTATAACGTAATACTACATAACGCTGCACGTTGTATAGTAATACTATATATCGTCACACGTTGTATAGTAGTAGTATATAACGTTATACGTTATAACGTAATATTATATAACGTTATACGTTATAACGTAATAGTATATAACGTTATACGTTATAACGTAATAGTATATAACGTTATACGTTATAACGTAATAGTATATACGTTATACGTTACAACGTAATAGCATATAACTTTATATGTTATATCGCAGTAATATATGACGTTACACGTTATAACGTAATTGTGTATATCGTTATACGTTATAACGTAATAGTATTTAACGTTATGCGTTATAGCGTAATACTATAAAACGTTATACGTTATAACGTAATAGTATATAACGTTATACGTTATAACGTAATAGAATATAACGTTATACGTTATAACGTAATAGTATATAACGTTATACGTCATACCGTAATAGTATATAACGTTACACGTTATAACGTAATACTACATAACGCTGCACGTTGCATAGTAATACTATATGTCGTTACACGTTGTATCGTAGTAGTATATAACGTTATACGTTATAACGTAATATTATATAACGTTATACGTTATAACGTAATAGTATATAACCTTATACGTTATAACGTAATAGTATATGACGTTATACGTTATTACGTCACAGTATATAACGTTATACGTTATAACGTAATAGTATATAACGTTATACGTTATAACGTAATAGTATATAACGTTATACGTCATACCGAAATAGTATATAACGTTATACGTTACAACGTAATAGCATATAACTTTATATGTTATATCGCAGTAATATATGACGTTACACGTTATAACGTAATTGTGTATATCGTTATACGTTATAACGTAATAGTATTTAACGTTATGCGTTATAGCGTAATACTATAAAACGTTATACGTTATAACGTAATAGTATATAACGTTATACGTTATAACGTAATAGAATATAACGTTATACGTTATAACGTAATAGTATATAACGTTATACGTCATACCGTAATAGTATATAACGTTACACGTTATAACGTAATACTACATAACGCTGCACGTTGCATAGTAATACTATATGTCGTTACACGTTGTATCGTAGTAGTATATAACGTTATACGTTATAACGTAATATTATATAACGTTATACGTTATAACGTAATAGTATATAACCTTATACGTTATAACGTAATAGTATATGACGTTATACGTTATTACGTCACAGTATATAACGTTATACGTTATAACGTAATAGTATATAACGTTATACGTTATAACGTAATAGTATATAACGTTATACGTCATACCGAAATAGTATATAACGTTATACGTTAGAACGTAAAAGTATATAACGTTATATGTTATATCGCAGTAAATTATGACGTTACACGTTATATCGTA
The DNA here is from genome assembly GCF_910591885.1 of Bombus terrestris. Classification (NCBI taxonomy): domain Eukaryota; kingdom Metazoa; phylum Arthropoda; class Insecta; order Hymenoptera; family Apidae; genus Bombus; species Bombus terrestris. Next base: position 4,945,775 of record NC_063270.1, on the reverse strand, counting down.
ATTGTGTATAACGTTATACGTTATAACGTAATAGTATATAATGTTATACGTTATAACGTAATAGTATATAACGTTACACGTTATAACGTAATACTACATAACGCTGCATGATGTATAGTAATATTATATATCGTTACACGTTGTATAGTAGTAGTATATAACGTTATACGTTATAACGTAATAGTATATAACGTTATACATTATAACGTAATAGCATATAACGTTATACGTTATAACGTAATAGTATGTAACGCTATAAGTTATAACGTAATAGTATATAACGTTATACGTTATAGCGTAATAGTATATAACGTTATACGTTATAACGTAATAGTATATAACGTTATACGTTATAACGTATTAGTATATAACGATATACGTTATAACGTAATAGTATATAACGTTATACATTATAACGTAGTAGTATATAACGTTACACGTTATAACGTAATACTACATAACGCTGCACGTTGTATAGTAATACTATATGTCGTTACACGTTGTATCGTAGTAGTATATAACGTTATACGTTATAACGTAATATTATATAACGTTATACGTTATAACGTAATAGTATATGACGTTGTACGTTATTACGTCATAGTATATAACGTTATACGTTATAACGTAATAGTATATAACGTTATACGTTATAACGTAATAGTATATAACGTTATACGTCATACCGTAATAGTATATAACGTTATACGTTAGAACGTAAAAGTATATAACGTTATATGTTATATCGCAGTAACATATGACGTTACACGTTATATCGTAATTGTGTATAACGTTATACGTTATACCGCAATAGTATATAACGTTATACGTTATAACGTAATAGTATATAACGTTATACGTGCGAACGTAAAAGAATATAACGTTATACGTTATAACGTAATATTATATAACGGTATACGTTACAACGTAATAGTATATAACGTTATACGTTATAGCGTAACAGTATATAACGTTATACGTTATAACGTAATAGTATATAACGTTATACATTATAACGTAGTAGTATATACCGTTACACATTATAACGTAATACTACATAACGCTGCACGTTGTATAGTAATACTATATGTCGTTACACGTTGTATCGTAGTAGTATATAACGTTATACGTTATATCGTAATATTATATAACGTTATACGTTATAACGTAATAATATATAACGTTACACGTTATAACGTAATAGTATATAACGTTATACGTTATAACGTAATAGTATATAACGTTATACGTTATTACGTAAAAGTATATAACGTTATACGTTATAACGTAATAGTATATAACGTTACACGTTGTATAGTAGTAGTATATAACGTTATACATGATAACGTAGTAGTATATAACGTTACACGTTATAACGTAATACTACATAACGCTGCACGTTGTATAGTAATACCATATGTCGTTACAGGTTGTATCGTAGTAGTATACAACGTTATACGTTATAGCGTAATAGTATATAACGTTATACGTTTTAACGTAATAGTATATGACGTTATACGTTATTACGTCATAGTATATAACGTTATACGTTATAACGTAATAGTATATAACGTTATACGTTATAACGTAATAGTATATAACGTTATACGTCATACCGTAATAGTATATAACGTTATACGTTACAACGTAATAGCATATAACTTTATATGTTATATCGCAGTAATATATGACGTTACACGTTATAACGTAATTGTGTATAACGTTATACGTTATAACGTAATAGTATATAACGTTATGCGTTATAGCGTAATACTATATAACGTTATACGTTATAACGTAATAGTATATAACGTTGTACATTATGACGTAGTAGTATATAACGTTACACGTTATAACGTAATACTACATAACGCTGCACGTTGTATAGTAATACGATATGTCGCTACACGTTGTATCGTAGTAGTATATAACGTTATACGTTATAACGTAATATTATATAACGTTATACGTTATAACGTAATAGTATATAACGTTATACGTTATAACGTAATAGTATATAACGTTATACGTTATAACGTAATAGTATATAACGTTCCACGTTTTAATGTAATAGTATATAACGTTGTACGTTATGACGTAATTCTATATAACGTTATCCGTTATAACGTAATAGTGTATAACGTTATACGTTATAGCGTAATAGTATATAATGTTATACGTTATAACGTCATAGTATATAACGTTATACGTTATTACGTAATAGTATATAACGTTATACGTTATAACGTAATAGTATATTACCCTATACGTTATTACGTAATAGTATATAACGTTACAAGTTAGGAAATAAAGTATATAACGTTATATGTTATATCGTAGTAGTATATAACGTTATACATTATAACGTAGTAGTATATAACGTTGCACATTATAACGTAATACTACATAACGCTGCACGTTGTATAGTAATACTATATGTCGTTACACGTTGTATCGTAGTAGTATATAACGTTATACATTATAACGTAATATTATGTAACGTTATACGTTATCACGTAATAGTATATAACGTTATGCGTCATAGCGTAACAGTATATACTGTTATACGTTATAACGTAATGGTATATGACGTTATACGTTATTACGTCATAGGATATAACGTTATACATTATAACGTAGTAGTATATAACGTTACACGTTATAACGTAATACTACATAACGCTGCACGTTGTATAGTAATACTATATATCGTCACACGTTGTATAGTAGTAGTATATAACGTTATACGTTATAACGTAATATTATATAACGTTATACGTTATAACGTAATAGTATATAACGTTATACGTTATAACGTAATGGTATATGACGTTATACGTTATTACGTCATAGGATATAACGTTACAAGTTAGGAAATAAAGTATATAACGTTATATGTTATATCGTAGTAGTATATAACGTTATACATTATAACGTACTAGTTTATAACGTTACACGTTATAAGGTAATACTACATAACGCTGCACGTTGAATAGTAATACTATATATCGTCACACGTTGTATAGTAGTAGTATATAACGTTATACGTTATAACGTAATATTATATAACGTTATACGTTATAACGTAATAGTCTATAACGTTATACGTTATAACGTAATAGTATATAACGTTATACGTTATAACGTAATGGTATATGACGTTATACGTTATTACGTCATAGGATATAACGTTATACATTATAACGTTGTAGTATATAACGTTACACGTTATAACGTAATACTACATAACGCTGCACGTTGTATAGTAATACTATATATCGTCACACGTTGTATAGTAGTAGTATATAACGTTATACGTTATAACGTAATATTATATAACGTTATACGTTATAACGTAATAGTATATAACGTTATACGTTATAACGTAATAGTATATAACGTTACACGTTATAACGTAATACTACATAACGCTGCACGTTGTATAGTAATACTATATATCGTCACACGTTGTATAGTAGTAGTATATAACGTTATACGTTATAACGTAATATTATATAACGTTATACGTTATAACGTAATAGTGTATACGTTATACGTTACAACGTAATAGCATATAACTTTATATGTTATATCGCAGTAATATATGACGTTACACGTTATAACGTAATTGTGTATAACGTTATACGTTATAACGTAATAGTATTTAACGTTATGCGTTATAGCGTAATACTATAAAACGTTATACGTTATAACGTAATAGTATATAACGTTATACTTTATAACGTAATAGAATATAACGTTATACGTTATAACGTAATAGTATATAACGTTATACGTCATACCGTAATAGTATATAACGTTACACGTTATAACGTAATACTACATAACGCTGCACGTTGTATAGTAATACTATATGTCGTTACACGTTGTATCGTAGTAGTATATAACGTTATACGTTATAACGTAATATTATATAACGTTATACGTTATACGTTATAACGTAATAGTATATAACGTTATACGTTATAACGTAATAGTATATAACGTTATACGTTATAACGTAATAGTATATAACGTTACACGTTATAACGTAATACTACATAACGCTGCATGATGTATAGTAATATTATATATCGTTACACGCTGTATAGTAGTAGTATATAACGTTATACGTTATAACGTAATAGTATATAACGTTATACGTCATACCGTAATAGTATATAACGTTACACGTTATAACGTAATACTACATAACGCTGCACGTTGTATAGTAATACTATATGTCGTTACACGTTGTATCGTAGTAGTATATAACGTTATACGTTATAACGTAATATTATATAACGTTATACGTTATACGTTATAACGTAATAGTATATAACGTTATACGTTATAACGTAATAGTATGTAACGTTACACGTTATAACGTAATACTACATAACGCTGCACGTTGTATAGTAATACTATATGTCGTTACACGTTGTATCGTAGTAGTATATAACGTTATACGTTATAACGTAATATTATATAACGTTATACGTTATAACGTAATATTATATAACGTTATACGTTATAACGTAATAGTATATAACGTTTTACGTTATAACGTAATAGTATATAACGTTATACGTTATAACGTAATAGTATATAACGTTACACGTTATAACGTAATAGTGTATAACGTTATACGTTATAGCGTAATAGTATATAACGTTATCCGTCATAACGTAATAGTGTATAACGTTATACGTTATAGCGTAATAGTATATAACGTTATACGTTATAACGTCATAGTATATAACGTTATACGTTATTACGTAATAGTATATAACGTTATAAGTTAGGAAATAAAGTATATAACGTTATATGTTATATCGTAGTAGTATATAACGTTACACGTTATAACGTAATAGTATATAACGTTATGCGTTATAGCGTAATACTATATAACGTTATACGTTATAACGTAATAGTATATAACGTTGTACATTATAACGTAGTAGTATATAACGTTACACGTTATAACGTAATACTACATAACGCTGCACGTTGTATAGTAATACGATATGTCGCTACACGTTGTATCGTAGTAGTATATAACGTTATACGTTATAACGTAATATTATATAACGTTATACGTTATAACGTAATAGTATATAACGTTATACGTTGTAACGTAATAGTATATAACGTTATACGTTATAACGTAATAGTATATAACGTTATACGTTATAACGTAATAGTATATAACGTTCCACGTTTTAATGTAATAGTATATAACGTTGTACGTTATGACGTAATTCTATATAACGTTATCCGTTATAACGTAATAGTGTACAACGTTATACGTTATAGCGTAATAGTATATAATGTTATACGTTATAACGTCATAGTATATAACGTTATACGTTATTACGTAATAGTATATAACGTTATACGTTAAAACGTAATAGTATATAACCCTATACGTTATTACGTAATAGTATATAACGTTACAAGTTAGGAAATAAAGTATATAACGTTATATGTTATATCGTAGTAGTATATAACGTTATACATTATAACGTAGTAGTATATAACGTTACACATTATAACGTAATACTACATAACGCTGCACGTTGTATAGTAATACTATATGTCGTTACACGTTGTATCGTAGTAGTATATAACGTTATACGTTATAACGTAATATTATGTAACGTTATACGTTATCACGTAATAGTATATAACGTTATGCGTCATAGCGTAACAGTATATAACGTTACACGTTATAACGTAATACTACATAACGCTGCACGTTGTATAGTAATACTATATATCGTCACACGTTGTATAGTAGTAGTATATAACGTTATACGTTATAACGTAATATTATATAACGTTATACGTTATAACGTAATAGTATATAACGTTATACGTTATAACGTAATAGTATATAACGTTATACGTTATAACGTAATAGTATATACGTTATACGTTACAACGTAATAGCATATAACTTTATATGTTATATCGCAGTAATATATGACGTTACACGTTATAACGTAATTGTGTATAACGTTATACGTTATAACGTAATAGAATATAACGTTATACGTTATAACGTAATAGTATATAACGTTATACGTTATAACGTAATAGTATATGACGTTATACGTTATTACGTCACAGTATATAACGTTATACGTTATAACGTAATAGTATATAACGTTATACGTTATAACGTAATATTATATAACGTTATACGTTATAACGTAATACTACATAACGCTGCACGTTGTATAGTAATACTATATATCGTCACACGTTGTATAGTAGTAGTATATAACGTTATACGTTATAACGTAATATTATATAACGTTATACGTTATAACGTAATAGTCTATAACGTTATACGTTATAACGTAATAGTATATAACGTTATACGTTATAAGGTAATGGTATATAACGTTATACGTTATAACGTAATAGTATATAACGTTATACGTCATACCGTAATAGTATATAACGTTATTCGTTATAACGTAATAGTATATAACGTTATACGTTATAACGTAATAGTATATAACGTTATACGTTATAACGTAATAGTATATAACGTTACACGTTATAACGTAATACTACATAACGCTGCATGATGTATAGTAATATTATATATCGTTACACGTTGTATCGTAGTAGTATATAACGTTATACGTTATAACGTAATATTATATAACGTTATATGTTATAACGTAATACTACATAACGCTGCACGTTGTATAGTAATACTATATATCGTCACACGTTGTATAGTAGTAGTATATAACGTTATACGTTATAACGTAATAGTATATAACGTTATACATTATAACGTAATAGCATATAACGTTATACGTTATAACGTAATAGTATGTAACGTTACACGTTATAACGTAATACTACATAACGCTGCACGTTGTATAGTAATACTATATGTCGTTACACCTTGTATCGTAGTAGTATATAACGTTATACGTTATAACGTAATATTATATAACGTTATACGTTATAACGTAATAATATATAACGTTATACGTTATAACGTAATAGTATATAACGTTATACGTTATAACGTAATAGTATATAACGTTATACGTTATAACGTCATACTATATAACGTTATACGTTATTACGTAATAGTATATAACGTTATAAGTTAGGAAATAAAGTATATAACGTTATATGTCATATCGTAGTAGTATATAACGTTACACGTTATAACGTAATAGTATATAACGTTATACGTTATAACGTCATAGTATATAACGTTATACGTTATTACGTAATAGTATATAACGTTATAAGTTAGGAAATAAAGTATATAACGTTATATGTCATATCGTAGTAGTATATAACGTTACACGTTATAACGTAATAGTATATAACGTTATATGTTATAAGGTAGTAGTATATAACGTTACACGTTATAACGTAATAGTATATAACGTTATACGTTATAACGTAATAGTATATAACGTTATACGTTATAACGTAATAGTATATAACGTTATACGTCATACCGTAATAGTATATAACGTTATACGTTACAACGTAATAGCATATAACTTTATATGTTATATCGCAGTAATATATGACGTTACACGTTATAACGTAATTGTGTATAACGTTATACGTTATAACGTAATAGTATATAACGTTATGCGTTATAGCGTAATACTATATAACGTTATACGTTATAACGTAATAGTATATAACGTTATACGTTATAACGTAATAGAATATAACGTTATACGTTATAACGTAATAGTATATAACGTTATACGTCATACCGTAATAGTATATAACGTTACACGTTATAACGTAATACTACATAACGCTGCACGTTGTATAGTAATACTATATGTCGTTACACGTTGTATCGTAGTAGTATATAACGTTATACGTTATAACGTAATATTATATAACGTTATACGTTATAACGTAATAGTATATAACGTTATACGTTATAACGTAATAGTATATGACGTTATACGTTATTACGTCACAGTATATAACGTTGTACGTTATAACGTAATAGTATATAACGTTATACGTCATACCGTAATAGTATATAACGTTATACGTTAGAACGTAAAAGTATATAACGTTATATGTTATATCGCAGTAATATATGACGTTACACGTTATATCGTAATTGTGTATAACGTTATACGTTATAACGTAATAGTATATAACGTTATACGTTATAACGTAATAGTATATAACGTTACACGTTATAACGTAATACTACATAACGCTGCATGATGTATAGAAATATTATATATCGTTACACGTTGTATAGTAGTAGTATATAACGTTATACGTTATAACGTAATAGTATATAACGTTATACATTATAACGTAATAGCATATAACGTTATACGTTATAACGTAATAGTATATAACGTTATACGTTATAACGTAATAGTATATAACGTTACACGTTATAATGTAATAGTATATAACGTTGTACGTTATGACGTAATTCTATATAACGTTATCCGTTATAACGTAATAGTGTATAACGTTATACGTTATAGCGTAATAGTATATAACGTTATACGTTATAACGTCATAGTATATAACGTTATACGTTATTACGTAATAGTATATAACGTTATAAGTTAGGAAATAAAGTATATAACGTTATATGTTATATCGTAGTAGTATATAACGCTACACGTTATAACGTAATAGTATATAACGTTATACGTTATAACGTAATAGTATATAACGTTACACGTTTTAATGTAGTAGTGTATCACGTTGTACGTTATAACGTAATTCTATATAACGTTATACGTTATAACGTAATAGTGTATAACGTTATACGTTATAACGTATTAGTATATAACGTTATACGTTATAACGTAATAGTATATGACGTTATACGTTATTACGTTATAGTATATAACGTTATACGTTATAACGTAATAGTATGTAACGTTACACGTTATAACGTAATACTACATAACGCTGCACGTTGTATAGTAATACTATATGTCGTTACACGTTGTATCGTAGTAGTATATAACGTTATACGTTATAACGTAATATTATATAACGTTATACGTTATAACGTAATAGTATATGACGTTATACGTTATTACGTCATAGTATATAACGTTATACGTTATAACGTAATAGTATATAACGTTATACGTTATAACGTAATAGTATATAACGTTATACGTCATACCGTAATAGTATATAACGTTATACGTTAGAACGTAAAAGTATATAACGTTATATGTTATATCGCAGTAATATATGACGTTACACGTTATATCGTAATTGTGTATAACGTTATACGTTATACCGCAATAGTATATAACGTTATACGTTATAACGTAATAGTATATAACGTTATACGTGCGAACGTAAAAGAATATAACGTCATACGTTATAGCGTAACAGTATATAACGTTATACGTTATAACGTAATAGTATATACCGTTATACATTATAACGTAGTAGTATATACCGTTACACATTATAACGTAATACTACATAACGCTGCACGTTGTATAGTAATACTATATGTCGTTACACGTTGTATCGTAGTAGTATATAACGTTATACGTTATATCGTAATATTATATAACGTTATACGTTATAACGTAATAATATATAACGTTACACGTTATAACGTAATAGTATATAACGTTATACGTTATAACGTAATAGTATATAACGTTATACGTTATTACGTAAAAGTATATAACGTTATACGTTATAACGTAATAGTATATAACGTTATACGTTATAACGTAATAGTATATAACGTTACACGTTATAACGTAATACTACATAACGCTGCATGATGTATAGTAATATTATATATCGTTACACGTTGTATAGTAGTAGTATATAACGTTATACGTTATAACGTAATAGTATATAACGTTATACATTATAACGTAATAGCATATAACGTTACACGTTATAACGTAATAGTATGTAACGTTACACGTTATAACGTAATACTACATAACGCTGCACGTTGTATAGTAATACTATATGTCGTTACACGTTGTATCGTAGTAGTATATAACGTTATACGTTATAACGTAATATTATATAACGTTATACGTTATAACGTAATACTACATAACGCTGCACGTTGTATAGTAATACTATATATCGTCACACGTTGTATAGTAGTAGTATATAACGTTATACGTTATAACGTAATATTATATAACGTTATACGTTATAACGTAATAGTCTATAACGTTATACGTTATAACGTAATAGTATATAACGTTATACGTTATAAGGTAATGGTATATAACGTTATACGTTATAACGTAATAGTATATAACGTTATACGTCATACCGTAATAGTATATAACGTTATACGTTATAACGTAATAGTATATAACGTTATACGTTATAACGTAATAGTATATAACGTTATACGTTATAACGTAATAGTATATAACGTTACACGTTATAACGTAATACTACATAACGCTGCATGATGTATAGTAATATTATATATCGTTACACGTTGTATCGTAGTAGTATATAACGTTATACGTTATAACGTAATATTATATAACGTTATACGTTATAACGTAATACTACATAACGCTGCACGTTGTATAGTAATACTATATATCGTCACACGTTGTATAGTAGTAGTATATAACGTTATACGTTATAACGTAATAGTATATAACGTTATACATTATAACGTAATAGCATATAACGTTATACGTTATAACGTAATAGTATGTAACGTTACACGTTATAACGTAATACTACATAACGCTGCACGTTGTATAGTAATACTATATGTCGTTATACCTTGTATCGTAGTAGTATATAACGTTATACGTTATAACGTAATATTATATAACGTTATACGTTATAACGTAATAGTATATAACGTTATACGTTATAACGTAATAGTATATAACGTTATACGTTATAACGTAATAGTATATAACGTTATACGTTATAACGTCATAGTATATAACGTTATACGTTATTACGTAATAGTATATAACGTTATAAGTTAGGAAATAAAGTATATAACGTTATATGTTATAAGGTAGTAGTATATAACGTTACACGTTATAACGTAATAGTATATAACGTTATACGTTATAACGTAATAGTATATAACGTTATACGTTATAACGTAATAGTATATAACGTTATACGTTATAACGTAATAGTATATGACGTTATACGTTATTACGTCACAGTATATAACGTTGTACGTTATAACGTAATAGTATATAACGTTATACGTTATAACGTAATAGTATATAACGTTATACGTCATACCGTAATAGTATATAACGTTATACGTTAGAACGTAAAAGTATATAACGTTATATGTTATATCGCAGTAATATATGACGTTACACGTTATATCGTAATTGTGTATAACGTTATACGTTATAAGGTAGTAGTATATAACGTTACACGTTATAACGTAATAGTATATAACGTTATACGTTATAACGTAATAGTATATAACGTTATACGTTATAACGTAATAGTATATAACGTTATACGTCATACCGTAATAGTATATAACGTTATACGTTAGAACGTAAAAGTATATAACGTTATATGTCATATCGTAGTAGTATATAACGTTACACGTTATAACGTAATAGTATATAACGTTATATGTTATAAGGTAGTAGTATATAACGTTACACGTTATAACGTAATAGTATATAACGTTATACGTTATAACGTAATAGTATATAACGTTATACGTTATAACGTAATAGTATATAACGTTATACGTCATACCGTAATAGTATATAACGTTATACGTTACAACGTAATAGCATATAACTTTATATGTTATATCGCAGTAATATATGACGTTACACGTTATAACGTAATTGTGTATAACGTTATACGTTATAACGTAATAGTATATAACGTTATGCGTTATAGCGTAATACTATATAACGTTATACGTTATAACGTAATAGAATATAACGTTATACGTTATAACGTAATAGTATATAACGTTATACGTCATACCGTAATAGTATATAACGTTACACGTTATAACGTAATACTACATAACGCTGCACGTTGTATAGTAATACTATATGTCGTTACACGTTGTATCGTAGTAGTATATAACGTTATACGTTATAACGTAATATTATATAACGTTATACGTTATAACGTAATAGTATATAACGTTATACGTTATAACGTAATAGTATATGACGTTATACGTTATTACGTCACAGTATATAACGTTGTACGTTATAACGTAATAGTATATAACGTTATACGTTATAACGTAATAGTATATAACGTTATACGTCATACCGTAATAGTATATAACGTTATACGTTAGAACGTAAAAGTATATAACGTTATATGTTATATCGCAGTAATATATGACGTTACACGTTATATCGTAATTGTGTATAACGTTATACGTTATAACGTAATAGTATATAACGTTATACGTTATAACGTAATAGTATATAACGTTACACGTTATAACGTAATACTACATAACGCTGCATGATGTATAGAAATATTATATATCGTTACACGTTGTATAGTAGTAGTATATAACGTTGTACGTTATAACGTAATAGTATATAACGTTATACATTATAACGTAATAGCATATAACGTTATACGTTATAACGTAATAGTATATAACGTTATACGTTATAACGTAATAGTATATAACGTTACACGTTATAATGTAATAGTATATAACGTTGTACGTTATGACGTAATTCTATATAACGTTATCCGTTATAACGTAATAGTGTATAACGTTATACGTTATAGCGTAATAGTATATAACGTTATACGTTATAACGTCATAGTATATAACGTTATACGTTATTACGTAATAGTATATAACGTTATAAGTTAGGAAATAAAGTATATAACGTTATATGTTATATCGTAGTAGTATATAACGCTACACGTTATAACGTAATAGTATATAACGTTATATGTTATAAGGTAGTAGTATATAACGTTACACGTTATAACGTAATAGTATATAACGTTATACGTTATAACGTAATAGTATATAACGTTATACGTTATAACGTAATAGTATATAACGTTACACGTTTTAATGTAGTAGTGTATCACGTTGTACGTTATAACGTAATTCTATATAACGTTATACGTTATAACGTAATAGTGTATAACGTTATACGTTATAACGTACTAGTATATAACGTTATACGTTATAACGTAATAGTATATGACGTTATACGTTATTACGTTATAGTATATAACGTTATACGTTATAACGTAATAGTATGTAACGTTACACGTTATAACGTAATACTACATAACGCTGCACGTTGTATAGTAATACTATATGTCGTTACACGTTGTATCGTAGTAGTATATAACGTTATACGTTATAACGTAATATTATATAACGTTATACGTTATAACGTAATAGTATATAACGTTATACGTTATAACGTAATAGTATATAACGTTATACGTTATAACGTCATACTATATAACGTTATACGTTATTACGTAATAGTATATAACGTTATAAGTTAGGAAATAAAGTATATAACGTTATATGTCATATCGTAGTAGTATATAACGTTACACGTTATAACGTAATAGTATATAACGTTATACGTTATAACGTCATAGTATATAACGTTATACGTTATTACGTAATAGTATATAACGTTATAAGTTAGGAAATAAAGTATATAACGTTATATGTCATATCGTAGTAGTATATAACGTTACACGTTATAACGTAATAGTATATAACGTTATATGTTATAAGGTAGTAGTATATAACGTTACACGTTATAACGTAATAGTATATAACGTTATACGTTATAACGTAATAGTATATAACGTTATACGTTATAACGTAATAGTATATAACGTTATACGTCATACCGTAATAGTATATAACGTTATACGTTACAACGTAATAGCATATAACTTTATATGTTATATCGCAGTAATATATGACGTTACACGTTATAACGTAATTGTGTATAACGTTATACGTTATAACGTAATAGTATATAACGTTATGCGTTATAGCGTAATACTATATAACGTTATACGTTATAACGTAATAGTATATAACGTTATACGTTATAACGTAATAGAATATAACGTTATACGTTATAACGTAATAGTATATAACGTTATACGTCATACCGTAATAGTATATAACGTTACACGTTATAACGTAATACTACATAACGCTGCACGTTGTATAGTAATACTATATGTCGTTACACGTTGTATCGTAGTAGTATATAACGTTATACGTTATAACGTAATATTATATAACGTTATACGTTATAACGTAATAGTATATAACGTTATACGTTATAACGTAATAGTATATGACGTTATACGTTATTACGTCACAGTATATAACGTTGTACGTTATAACGTAATAGTATATAACGTTATACGTCATACCGTAATAGTATATAACGTTATACGTTAGAACGTAAAAGTATATAACGTTATATGTTATATCGCAGTAATATATGACGTTACACGTTATATCGTAATTGTGTATAACGTTATACGTTATAACGTAATAGTATATAACGTTATACGTTATAACGTAATAGTATATAACGTTACACGTTATAACGTAATACTACATAACGCTGCATGATGTATAGAAATATTATATATCGTTACACGTTGTATAGTAGTAGTATATAACGTTATACGTTATAACGTAATAGTATATAACGTTATACATTATAACGTAATAGCATATAACGTTATACGTTATAACGTAATAGTATATAACGTTATACGTTATAACGTAATAGTATATAACGTTACACGTTATAATGTAATAGTATATAACGTTGTACGTTATGACGTAATTCTATATAACGTTATCCGTTATAACGTAATAGTGTATAACGTTATACGTTATAGCGTAATAGTATATAACGTTATACGTTATAACGTCATAGTATATAACGTTATACGTTATTACGTAATAGTATATAACGTTATAAGTTAGGAAATAAAGTATATAACGTTATATGTTATATCGTAGTAGTATATAACGCTACACGTTATAACGTAATAGTATATAACGTTATACGTTATAACGTAATAGTATATAACGTTACACGTTTTAATGTAGTAGTGTATCACGTTGTACGTTATAACGTAATTCTATATAACGTTATACGTTATAACGTAATAGTGTATAACGTTATACGTTATAACGTATTAGTATATAACGTTATACGTTATAACGTAATAGTATATGACGTTATACGTTATTACGTTATAGTATATAACGTTATACGTTATAACGTAATAGTATGTAACGTTACACGTTATAACGTAATACTACATAACGCTGCACGTTGTATAGTAATACTATATGTCGTTACACGTTGTATCGTAGTAGTATATAACGTTATACGTTATAACGTAATATTATATAACGTTATACGTTATAACGTAATAGTATATGACGTTATACGTTATTACGTCATAGTATATAACGTTATACGTTATAACGTAATAGTATATAACGTTATACGTTATAACGTAATAGTATATAACGTTATACGTCATACCGTAATAGTATATAACGTTATACGTTAGAACGTAAAAGTATATAACGTTATATGTTATATCGCAGTAATATATGACGTTACACGTTATATCGTAATTGTGTATAACGTTATACGTTATACCGCAATAGTATATAACGTTATACGTTATAACGTAATAGTATATAACGTTATACGTGCGAACGTAAAAGAATATAACGTCATACGTTATAGCGTAACAGTATATAACGTTATACGTTATAACGTAATAGTATATACCGTTATACATTATAACGTAGTAGTATATACCGTTACACATTATAACGTAATACTACATAACGCTGCACGTTGTATAGTAATACTATATGTCGTTACACGTTGTATCGTAGTAGTATATAACGTTATACGTTATATCGTAATATTATATAACGTTATACGTTATAACGTAATAATATATAACGTTACACGTTATAACGTAATAGTATATAACGTTATACGTTATAACGTAATAGTATATAACGTTATACGTTATTACGTAAAAGTATATAACGTTATACGTTATAACGTAATAGTATATAACGTTACACGTTGTATAGTAGTAGTATATAACGTTACACATGATAACGTAGTAGTATATGACGTTACACGTTATAACGTAATACTACATAACGCTGCACGTTGTATAGTAATACCATATGTCGTTACAGGTTGTATCGTAGTAGTATATAACGTTATACGTTATAGCGTAATAGTATATAACGTTATACGTTATAACGTAATAGTATATGACGTTATACGTTATTACGTCATAGTATATAACGTTATACGTTATAACGTAATAGTATATAACGTTATACGTTATAACGTAATAGTATATAACGTTATACGTCATACCGTATTAGTATATAACGTTATACGTTACAACGTAATAGCATATAACTTTATATGTTATATCGCAGTAATATATGACGTTACACGTTATAACGTAATTGTGTATAACGTTATACGTTATAACGTAATAGTATATAACGTTATACGTTATAACGTAATAGTATATAACGTTACACGTTATAACGTAATACTACATAACGCTGCATGATGTATAGTAATATTATATATCGTTACACGTTGTATAGTAGTAGTATATAACGTTATACGTTATAACGTAATAGTATATAACGTTATACATTATAACGTAATAGCATATAACGTTACACGTTATAACGTAATAGTATGTAACGTTACACGTTATAACGTAATACTACATAACGCTGCACGTTGTATAGTAATACTATATGTCGTTACACGTTGTATCGTAGTAGTATATAACGTTATACGTTATAACGTAATATTATATAACGTTATACGTTATAACGTAATACTACATAACGCTGCACGTTGTATAGTAATACTATATATCGTCACACGTTGTATAGTAGTAGTATATAACGTTATACGTTATAACGTAATATTATATAACGTTATACGTTATAACGTAATAGTCTATAACGTTATACGTTATAACGTAATAGTATATAACGTTATACGTTATAAGGTAATGGTATATAACGTTATACGTTATAACGTAATAGTATATAACGTTATACGTCATACCGTAATAGTATATAACGTTATACGTTATTACGTAATAGTATATAACGTTATACGTTATAACGTAATAGTATATAACGTTATACGTTATAACGTAATAGTATATAACGTTACACGTTATAACGTAATACTACATAACGCTGCATGATGTATAGTAATATTATATATCGTTACACGTTGTATCGTAGTAGTATATAACGTTATACGTTATAACGTAATATTATATAACGTTATACGTTATAACGTAATACTACATAACGCTGCACGTTGTATAGTAATACTATATATCGTCACACGTTGTATAGTAGTAGTATATAACGTTATACGTTATAACGTAATAGTATATAACGTTATACATTATAACGTAATAGCATATAACGTTATACGTTATAACGTAATAGTATGTAACGTTACACGTTATAACGTAATACTACATAACGCTGCACGTTGTATAGTAATACTATATGTCGTTATACCTTGTATCGTAGTAGTATATAACGTTATACGTTATAACGTAATATTATATAACGTTATACGTTATAACGTAATAGTATATAACGTTATACGTTATAACGTAATAGTATATAACGTTATACGTTATAACGTAATAGTATATAACGTTATACGTTATAACGTCATAGTATATAACGTTATACGTTATTACGTAATAGTATATAACGTTATAAGTTAGGAAATAAAGTATATAACGTTATATGTTATAAGGTAGTAGTATATAACGTTACACGTTATAACGTAATAGTATATAACGTTATACGTTATAACGTAATAGTATATAACGTTATACGTTATAACGTAATAGTATATAACGTTATACGTTATAACGTAATAGTATATGACGTTATACGTTATTACGTCACAGTATATAACGTTGTACGTTATAACGTAATAGTATATAACGTTATACGTTATAACGTAATAGTATATAACGTTATACGTCATACCGTAATAGTATATAACGTTATACGTTAGAACGTAAAAGTATATAACGTTATATGTTATATCGCAGTAATATATGACGTTACACGTTATATCGTAATTGTGTATAACGTTATACGTTATAAGGTAGTAGTATATAACGTTACACGTTATAACGTAATAGTATATAACGTTATACGTTATAACGTAATAGTATATAACGTTATACGTTATAACGTAATAGTATATAACGTTATACGTCATACCGTAATAGTATATAACGTTATACGTTAGAACGTAAAAGTATATAACGTTATATGTCATATCGTAGTAGTATATAACGTTACACGTTATAACGTAATAGTATATAACGTTATATGTTATAAGGTAGTAGTATATAACGTTACACGTTATAACGTAATAGTATATAACGTTATACGTTATAACGTAATAGTATATAACGTTATACGTTATAACGTAATAGTATATAACGTTATACGTCATACCGTAATAGTATATAACGTTATACGTTACAACGTAATAGCATATAACTTTATATGTTATATCGCAGTAATATATGACGTTACACGTTATAACGTAATTGTGTATAACGTTATACGTTATAACGTAATAGTATATAACGTTATGCGTTATATCGTAATACTATATAACGTTATACGTTATAACGTAATAGAATATAACGTTATACGTTATAACGTAATAGTATATAACGTTATACGTCATACCGTAATAGTATATAACGTTACACGTTATAACGTAATACTACATAACGCTGCACGTTGTATAGTAATACTATATGTCGTTACACGTTGTATCGTAGTAGTATATAACGTTATACGTTATAACGTAATATTATATAACGTTATACGTTATAACGTAATAGTATATAACGTTATACGTTATAACGTAATAGTATATGACGTTATACGTTATTACGTCACAGTATATAACGTTGTACGTTATAACGTAATAGTATATAACGTTATACGTTATAACGTAATAGTATATAACGTTATACGTCATACCGTAATAGTATATAACGTTATACGTTAGAACGTAAAAGTATATAACGTTATATGTTATATCGCAGTAATATATGACGTTACACGTTATATCGTAATTGTGTATAACGTTATACGTTATAACGTAATAGTATATAACGTTATACGTTATAACGTAATAGTATATAACGTTACACGTTATAACGTAATACTACATAACGCTGCATGATGTATAGAAATATTATATATCGTTACACGTTGTATAGTAGTAGTATATAACGTTGTACGTTATAACGTAATAGTATATAACGTTATACATTATAACGTAATAGCATATAACGTTATACGTTATAACGTAATAGTATATAACGTTATACGTTATAACGTAATAGTATATAACGTTACACGTTATAATGTAATAGTATATAACGTTGTACGTTATGACGTAATTCTATATAACGTTATCCGTTATAACGTAATAGTGTATAACGTTATACGTTATAGCGTAATAGTATATAACGTTATACGTTATAACGTCATAGTATATAACGTTATACGTTATTACGTAATAGTATATAACGTTATAAGTTAGGAAATAAAGTATATAACGTTATATGTTATATCGTAGTAGTATATAACGCTACACGTTATAACGTAATAGTATATAACGTTATATGTTATAAGGTAGTAGTATATAACGTTACACGTTATAACGTAATAGTATATAACGTTATACGTTATAACGTAATAGTATATAACGTTATACGTTATAACGTAATAGTATATAACGTTACACGTTTTAATGTAGTAGTGTATCACGTTGTACGTTATAACGTAATTCTATATAACGTTATACGTTATAACGTAATAGTGTATAACGTTATACGTTATAACGTACTAGTATATAACGTTATACGTTATAACGTAATAGTATATGACGTTATACGTTATTACGTTATAGTATATAACGTTATACGTTATAACGTAATAGTATGTAACGTTACACGTTATAACGTAATACTACATAACGCTGCACGTTGTATAGTAATACTATATGTCGTTACACGTTGTATCGTAGTAGTATATAACGTTATACGTTATAACGTAATATTATATAACGTTATACGTTTTAACGTAATAGTATATAACGTTATACGTTATAACGTAATAGTATATAACGTTATACGTCATACCGTATTAGTATATAACGTTATACGTTACAACGTAATAGCATATAACTTTATATGTTATATCGCAGTAATATATGACGTTACACGTTATAACGTAATACTACATAACGCTGCACGTTGTATAGTAATACTATATGTCGTTACACGTTGTATCGTAGTAGTATATAACGTTATACGTTATATCGTAATATTATATAACGTTATACGTTATAACGTAATAATATATAACGTTACACGTTATAACGTAATAGTATATAACGTTATACGTTATAACGTAATAGTATATAACGTTATACGTTATAACGTAATAGTATATAACGTTATACGTCATACCGTAATTATATATAACGTTATACGTTACAACGTAATAGCATATAACTTTATATGTTATATCGCAGTAATATATGACGTTACACGTTATAACGTAATTGTGTATAACGTTATACGTTATAACGTAATAGTATATAACGTTATGCGTTATAGCGTAATACTATATAACGTTATACGTTATAACGTAATAGAATATAACGTTATACGTTATAACGTAATAGTATATAACGTTATACGTCATACCGTAATAGTATATAACGTTACACGTTATAACGTAATACTACATAACGCTGCACGTTGTATAGTAATACTATATGTCGTTACACGTTGTATCGTAGTAGTATATAACGTTATACGTTATAACGTAATATTATATAACGTTATACGTTATAACGTAATAGTATATAACGTTATACGTTATAACGTAATAGTATATGACGTTATACGTTATTACGTCACAGTATATAACGTTGTACGTTATAACGTAATAGTATATAACGTTATACGTTATAACGTAATAGTATATAACGTTATACGTCATACCGTAATAGTATATAACGTTATACGTTAGAACGTAAAAGTATATAACGTTATATGTTATATCGCAGTAATATATGACGTTACACGTTATATCGTAATTGTGTATAACGTTATACGTTATAACGTAATAGTATATAACGTTATACGTTATAACGTAATAGTATATAACGTTACACGTTATAACGTAATACTACATAACGCTGCATGATGTATAGAAATATTATATATCGTTACACGTTGTATAGTAGTAGTATATAACGTTGTACGTTATAACGTAATAGTATATAACGTTATACATTATAACGTAATAGCATATAACGTTATACGTTATAACGTAATAGTATATAACGTTATACGTTATAACGTAATAGTATATAACGTTACACGTTATAATGTAATAGTATATAACGTTGTACGTTATGACGTAATTCTATATAACGTTATCCGTTATAACGTAATAGTGTATAACGTTATACGTTATAGCGTAATAGTATATAACGTTATACGTTATAACGTCATAGTATATAACGTTATACGTTATTACGTAATAGTATATAACGTTATAAGTTAGGAAATAAAGTATATAACGTTATATGTTATATCGTAGTAGTATATAACGCTACACGTTATAACGTAATAGTATATAACGTTATATGTTATAAGGTAGTAGTATATAACGTTACACGTTATAACGTAATAGTATATAACGTTATACGTTATAACGTAATAGTATATAACGTTATACGTTATAACGTAATAGTATATAACGTTACACGTTTTAATGTAGTAGTGTATCACGTTGTACGTTATAACGTAATTCTATATAACGTTATACGTTATAACGTAATAGTGTATAACGTTATACGTTATAACGTACTAGTATATAACGTTATACGTTATAACGTAATAGTATATGACGTTATACGTTATTACGTTATAGTATATAACGTTATACGTTATAACGTAATAGTATGTAACGTTACACGTTATAACGTAATACTACATAACGCTGCACGTTGTATAGTAATACTATATGTCGTTACACGTTGTATCGTAGTAGTATATAACGTTATACGTTATAACGTAATATTATATAACGTTATACGTTATAACGTAATAGTATATAACGTTATACGTTATAACGTAATAGTATATAACGTTATACGTCATACCGTATTAGTATATAACGTTATACGTTACAACGTAATAGCATATAACTTTATATGTTATATCGCAGTAATATATGACGTTACACGTTATAACGTAATACTACATAACGCTGCACGTTGTATAGTAATACTATATGTCGTTACACGTTGTATCGTAGTAGTATATAACGTTATACGTTATATCGTAATATTATATAACGTTATACGTTATAACGTAATAATATATAACGTTACACGTTATAACGTAATAGTATATAACGTTATACGTTATAACGTAATAGTATATAACGTTATACGTTATTACGTAAAAGTATATAACGTTATACGTTATAACGTAATAGTATATAAAGTTATACGTTATAACGTAATAGTATATAACGTTCCACGTTTTAATGTAATAGTATATAACGTTGTACGTTATGACGTAATTCTATATAACGTTATCCGTTATAACGTAATAGTGTATAACGTTATACGTTATAGCGTAATAGTATATAATGTTATACGTTATAACGTCATAGTATATAACGTTATACGTTATTACGTAATAGTATATAACGTTATACGTCATACCGTAATAGTATATAACGTTATACGTTAGAACGTAAAAGTATATAACGTTATATGTTATATCGCAGTAATATATGACGTTACACGTTATATCGTAATTGTGTATAACGTTATACGTTATAACGTAATAGTATATAACGTTATACGTTATAACGTAATAGTATATAACGTTACACGTTGTATAGTAGTAGTATATAACGTTATACATGATAACGTAGTAGTATATAACGTTACACATTATAACGTAATACTATATAACGCTGCACGTTGTATAGTAATACCATATGTCGTTACAGGTTGTATCGTAGTAGTATATAACGTTATACGTTATAACGTAATATTATATAACGTTATACGTTATAACGTAATAGTATATAACGTTATACGTTATAACGTAATAGTATATGACGTTATACGTTATTACGTCACAGTATATAACGTTGTACGTTATAACGTAATAGTATATAACGTTATACGTTATAACGTAATAGTATATAACGTTATACGTCATACCGTAATAGTATATAACGTTATACGTTAGAACGTAAAAGTATATAACGTTATATGTTATATCGCAGTAATATATGACGTTACACGTTATATCGTAATTGTGTATAACGTTATACGTTATAACGTAATAGTATATAACGTTATACGTTATAACGTAATAGTATATAACGTTACACGTTATAACGTAATACTACATAACGCTGCATGATGTATAGAAATATTATATATCGTTACACGTTGTATAGTAGTAGTATATAACGTTGTACGTTATAACGTAATAGTATATAACGTTATACATTATAACGTAATAGCATATAACGTTATACGTTATAACGTAATAGTATATAACGTTATACGTTATAACGTAATAGTATATAACGTTACACGTTATAATGTAATAGTATATAACGTTGTACGTTATGACGTAATTCTATATAACGTTATCCGTTATAACGTAATAGTGTATAACGTTATACGTTATAGCGTAATAGTATATAACGTTATACGTTATAACGTCATAGTATATAACGTTATACGTTATTACGTAATAGTATATAACGTTATAAGTTAGGAAATAAAGTATATAACGTTATATGTTATATCGTAGTAGTATATAACGCTACACGTTATAACGTAATAGTATATAACGTTATATGTTATAAGGTAGTAGTATATAACGTTACACGTTATAACGTAATAGTATATAACGTTATACGTTATAACGTAATAGTATATAACGTTATACGTTATAACGTAATAGTATATAACGTTACACGTTTTAATGTAGTAGTGTATCACGTTGTACGTTATAACGTAATTCTATATAACGTTATACGTTATAACGTAATAGTGTATAACGTTATACGTTATAACGTACTAGTATATAACGTTATACGTTATAACGTAATAGTATATGACGTTATACGTTATTACGTTATAGTATATAACGTTATACGTTATAACGTAATAGTATGTAACGTTACACGTTATAACGTAATACTACATAACGCTGCACGTTGTATAGTAATACTATATGTCGTTACACGTTGTATCGTAGTAGTATATAACGTTATACGTTATAACGTAATATTATATAACGTTATACGTTATAACGTAATAGTATATAACGTTATACGTTATAACGTAATAGTATATAACGTTATACGTTATAACGTCATACTATATAACGTTATACGTTATTACGTAATAGTATATAACGTTATAAGTTAGGAAATAAAGTATATAACGTTATATGTCATATCGTAGTAGTATATAACGTTACACGTTATAACGTAATAGTATATAACGTTATACGTTATAACGTCATAGTATATAACGTTATACGTTATTACGTAATAGTATATAACGTTATAAGTTAGGAAATAAAGTATATAACGTTATATGTCATATCGTAGTAGTATATAACGTTACACGTTATAACGTAATAGTATATAACGTTATATGTTATAAGGTAGTAGTATATAACGTTACACGTTATAACGTAATAGTATATAACGTTATACGTTATAACGTAATAGTATATAACGTTATACGTTATAACGTAATAGTATATAACGTTATACGTCATACCGTAATAGTATATAACGTTATACGTTACAACGTAATAGCATATAACTTTATATGTTATATCGCAGTAATATATGACGTTACACGTTATAACGTAATTGTGTATAACGTTATACGTTATAACGTAATAGTATATAACGTTATGCGTTATAGCGTAATAGTATATAACGTTATACGTTATAACGTAATAGTATATAACGTTATACGTTATAACGTAATAGAATATAACGTTATACGTTATAACGTAATAGTATATAACGTTATACGTCATACCGTAATAGTATATAACGTTACACGTTATAACGTAATACTACATAACGCTGCACGTTGTATAGTAATACTATATGTCGTTACACGTTGTATCGTAGTAGTATATAACGTTATACGTTATAACGTAATATTATATAACGTTATACGTTATAACGTAATAGTATATAACGTTATACGTTATAACGTAATAGTATATGACGTTATACGTTATTACGTCACAGTATATAACGTTGTACGTTATAACGTAATAGTATATAACGTTATACGTCATACCGTAATAGTATATAACGTTATACGTTAGAACGTAAAAGTATATAACGTTATATGTTATATCGCAGTAATATATGACGTTACACGTTATATCGTAATTGTGTATAACGTTATACGTTATAACGTAATAGTATATAACGTTATACGTTATAACGTAATAGTATATAACGTTACACGTTATAACGTAATACTACATAACGCTGCATGATGTATAGAAATATTATATATCGTTACACGTTGTATAGTAGTAGTATATAACGTTATACGTTATAACGTAATAGTATATAACGTTATACATTATAACGTAATAGCATATAACGTTATACGTTATAACGTAATAGTATATAACGTTATACGTTATAACGTAATAGTATATAACGTTACACGTTATAATGTAATAGTATATAACGTTGTACGTTATGACGTAATTCTATATAACGTTATCCGTTATAACGTAATAGTGTATAACGTTATACGTTATAGCGTAATAGTATATAACGTTATACGTTATAACGTCATAGTATATAACGTTATACGTTATTACGTAATAGTATATAACGTTATAAGTTAGGAAATAAAGTATATAACGTTATATGTTATATCGTAGTAGTATATAACGCTACACGTTATAACGTAATAGTATATAACGTTATACGTTATAACGTAATAGTATATAACGTTACACGTTTTAATGTAGTAGTGTATCACGTTGTACGTTATAACGTAATTCTATATAACGTTATACGTTATAACGTAATAGTGTATAACGTTATACGTTATAACGTATTAGTATATAACGTTATACGTTATAACGTAATAGTATATGACGTTATACGTTATTACGTTATAGTATATAACGTTATACGTTATAACGTAATAGTATGTAACGTTACACGTTATAACGTAATACTACATAACGCTGCACGTTGTATAGTAATACTATATGTCGTTACACGTTGTATCGTAGTAGTATATAACGTTATACGTTATAACGTAATATTATATAACGTTATACGTTATAACGTAATAGTATATGACGTTATACGTTATTACGTCATAGTATATAACGTTATACGTTATAACGTAATAGTATATAACGTTATACGTTATAACGTAATAGTATATAACGTTATACGTCATACCGTAATAGTATATAACGTTATACGTTAGAACGTAAAAGTATATAACGTTATATGTTATATCGCAGTAATATATGACGTTACACGTTATATCGTAATTGTGTATAACGTTATACGTTATACCGCAATAGTATATAACGTTATACGTTATAACGTAATAGTATATAACGTTATACGTGCGAACGTAAAAGAATATAACGTCATACGTTATAGCGTAACAGTATATAACGTTATACGTTATAACGTAATAGTATATACCGTTATACATTATAACGTAGTAGTATATACCGTTACACATTATAACGTAATACTACATAACGCTGCACGTTGTATAGTAATACTATATGTCGTTACACGTTGTATCGTAGTAGTATATAACGTTATACGTTATATCGTAATATTATATAACGTTATACGTTATAACGTAATAATATATAACGTTACACGTTATAACGTAATAGTATATAACGTTATACGTTATAACGTAATAGTATATAACGTTATACGTTATTACGTAAAAGTATATAACGTTATACGTTATAACGTAATAGTATATAACGTTACACGTTGTATAGTAGTAGTATATAACGTTACACATGATAACGTAGTAGTATATGACGTTACACGTTATAACGTAATACTACATAACGCTGCACGTTGTATAGTAATACCATATGTCGTTACAGGTTGTATCGTAGTAGTATATAACGTTATACGTTATAGCGTAATAGTATATAACGTTATACGTTATAACGTAATAGTATATGACGTTATACGTTATTACGTCATAGTATATAACGTTATACGTTATAACGTAATAGTATATAACGTTATACGTTATAACGTAATAGTATATAACGTTATACGTCATACCGTATTAGTATATAACGTTATACGTTACAACGTAATAGCATATAACTTTATATGTTATATCGCAGTAATATATGACGTTACACGTTATAACGTAATTGTGTATAACGTTATACGTTATAACGTAATAGTATATAACGTTATACGTTATAACGTAATAGTATATAACGTTACACGTTATAACGTAATACTACATAACGCTGCATGATGTATAGTAATATTATATATCGTTACACGTTGTATAGTAGTAGTATATAACGTTATACGTTATAACGTAATAGTATATAACGTTATACATTATAACGTAATAGCATATAACGTTACACGTTATAACGTAATAGTATGTAACGTTACACGTTATAACGTAATACTACATAACGCTGCACGTTGTATAGTAATACTATATGTCGTTACACGTTGTATCGTAGTAGTATATAACGTTATACGTTATAACGTAATATTATATAACGTTATACGTTATAACGTAATACTACATAACGCTGCACGTTGTATAGTAATACTATATATCGTCACACGTTGTATAGTAGTAGTATATAACGTTATACGTTATAACGTAATATTATATAACGTTATACGTTATAACGTAATAGTCTATAACGTTATACGTTATAACGTAATAGTATATAACGTTATACGTTATAAGGTAATGGTATATAACGTTATACGTTATAACGTAATAGTATATAACGTTATACGTCATACCGTAATAGTATATAACGTTATACGTTATAACGTAATAGTATATAACGTTATACGTTATAACGTAATAGTATATAACGTTATACGTTATAACGTAATAGTATATAACGTTACACGTTATAACGTAATACTACATAACGCTGCATGATGTATAGTAATATTATATATCGTTACACGTTGTATCGTAGTAGTATATAACGTTATACGTTATAACGTAATATTATATAACGTTATACGTTATAACGTAATACTACATAACGCTGCACGTTGTATAGTAATACTATATATCGTCACACGTTGTATAGTAGTAGTATATAACGTTATACGTTATAACGTAATAGTATATAACGTTATACATTATAACGTAATAGCATATAACGTTATACGTTATAACGTAATAGTATGTAACGTTACACGTTATAACGTAATACTACATAACGCTGCACGTTGTATAGTAATACTATATGTCGTTATACCTTGTATCGTAGTAGTATATAACGTTATACGTTATAACGTAATATTATATAACGTTATACGTTATAACGTAATAGTATATAACGTTATACGTTATAACGTAATAGTATATAACGTTATACGTTATAACGTAATAGTATATAACGTTATACGTTATAACGTCATAGTATATAACGTTATACGTTATTACGTAATAGTATATAACGTTATAAGTTAGGAAATAAAGTATATAACGTTATATGTTATAAGGTAGTAGTATATAACGTTACACGTTATAACGTAATAGTATATAACGTTATACGTTATAACGTAATAGTATATAACGTTATACGTTATAACGTAATAGTATATAACGTTATACGTTATAACGTAATAGTATATGACGTTATACGTTATTACGTCACAGTATATAACGTTGTACGTTATAACGTAATAGTATATAACGTTATACGTTATAACGTAATAGTATATAACGTTATACGTCATACCGTAATAGTATATAACGTTATACGTTAGAACGTAAAAGTATATAACGTTATATGTTATATCGCAGTAATATATGACGTTACACGTTATATCGTAATTGTGTATAACGTTATACGTTATAAGGTAGTAGTATATAACGTTACACGTTATAACGTAATAGTATATAACGTTATACGTTATAACGTAATAGTATATAACGTTATACGTTATAACGTAATAGTATATAACGTTATACGTCATACCGTAATAGTATATAACGTTATACGTTAGAACGTAAAAGTATATAACGTTATATGTCATATCGTAGTAGTATATAACGTTACACGTTATAACGTAATAGTATATAACGTTATATGTTATAAGGTAGTAGTATATAACGTTACACGTTATAACGTAATAGTATATAACGTTATACGTTATAACGTAATAGTATATAACGTTATACGTTATAACGTAATAGTATATAACGTTATACGTCATACCGTAATAGTATATAACGTTATACGTTACAACGTAATAGCATATAACTTTATATGTTATATCGCAGTAATATATGACGTTACACGTTATAACGTAATTGTGTATAACGTTATACGTTATAACGTAATAGTATATAACGTTATGCGTTATAGCGTAATACTATATAACGTTATACGTTATAACGTAATAGAATATAACGTTATACGTTATAACGTAATAGTATATAACGTTATACGTCATACCGTAATAGTATATAACGTTACACGTTATAACGTAATACTACATAACGCTGCACGTTGTATAGTAATACTATATGTCGTTACACGTTGTATCGTAGTAGTATATAACGTTATACGTTATAACGTAATATTATATAACGTTATACGTTATAACGTAATAGTATATAACGTTATACGTTATAACGTAATAGTATATGACGTTATACGTTATTACGTCACAGTATATAACGTTGTACGTTATAACGTAATAGTATATAACGTTATACGTTATAACGTAATAGTATATAACGTTATACGTCATACCGTAATAGTATATAACGTTATACGTTAGAACGTAAAAGTATATAACGTTATATGTTATATCGCAGTAATATATGACGTTACACGTTATATCGTAATTGTGTATAACGTTATACGTTATAACGTAATAGTATATAACGTTATACGTTATAACGTAATAGTATATAACGTTACACGTTATAACGTAATACTACATAACGCTGCATGATGTATAGAAATATTATATATCGTTACACGTTGTATAGTAGTAGTATATAACGTTGTACGTTATAACGTAATAGTATATAACGTTATACATTATAACGTAATAGCATATAACGTTATACGTTATAACGTAATAGTATATAACGTTATACGTTATAACGTAATAGTATATAACGTTACACGTTATAATGTAATAGTATATAACGTTGTACGTTATGACGTAATTCTATATAACGTTATCCGTTATAACGTAATAGTGTATAACGTTATACGTTATAGCGTAATAGTATATAACGTTATACGTTATAACGTCATAGTATATAACGTTATACGTTATTACGTAATAGTATATAACGTTATAAGTTAGGAAATAAAGTATATAACGTTATATGTTATATCGTAGTAGTATATAACGCTACACGTTATAACGTAATAGTATATAACGTTATATGTTATAAGGTAGTAGTATATAACGTTACACGTTATAACGTAATAGTATATAACGTTATACGTTATAACGTAATAGTATATAACGTTATACGTTATAACGTAATAGTATATAACGTTACACGTTTTAATGTAGTAGTGTATCACGTTGTACGTTATAACGTAATTCTATATAACGTTATACGTTATAACGTAATAGTGTATAACGTTATACGTTATAACGTACTAGTATATAACGTTATACGTTATAACGTAATAGTATATGACGTTATACGTTATTACGTTATAGTATATAACGTTATACGTTATAACGTAATAGTATGTAACGTTACACGTTATAACGTAATACTACATAACGCTGCACGTTGTATAGTAATACTATATGTCGTTACACGTTGTATCGTAGTAGTATATAACGTTATACGTTATAACGTAATATTATATAACGTTATACGTTATAACGTAATAGTATATAACGTTATACGTTATAACGTAATAGTATATAACGTTATACGTCATACCGTATTAGTATATAACGTTATACGTTACAACGTAATAGCATATAACTTTATATGTTATATCGCAGTAATATATGACGTTACACGTTATAACGTAATACTACATAACGCTGCACGTTGTATAGTAATACTATATGTCGTTACACGTTGTATCGTAGTAGTATATAACGTTATACGTTATATCGTAATATTATATAACGTTATACGTTATAACGTAATAATATATAACGTTACACGTTATAACGTAATAGTATATAACGTTATACGTTATAACGTAATAGTATATAACGTTATACGTTATAACGTAATAGTATATAACGTTATACGTCATACCGTAATTATATATAACGTTATACGTTACAACGTAATAGCATATAACTTTATATGTTATATCGCAGTAATATATGACGTTACACGTTATAACGTAATTGTGTATAACGTTATACGTTATAACGTAATAGTATATAACGTTATGCGTTATAGCGTAATACTATATAACGTTATACGTTATAACGTAATAGAATATAACGTTATACGTTATAACGTAATAGTATATAACGTTATACGTCATACCGTAATAGTATATAACGTTACACGTTATAACGTAATACTACATAACGCTGCACGTTGTATAGTAATACTATATGTCGTTACACGTTGTATCGTAGTAGTATATAACGTTATACGTTATAACGTAATATTATATAACGTTATACGTTATAACGTAATAGTATATAACGTTATACGTTATAACGTAATAGTATATGACGTTATACGTTATTACGTCACAGTATATAACGTTGTACGTTATAACGTAATAGTATATAACGTTATACGTTATAACGTAATAGTATATAACGTTATACGTCATACCGTAATAGTATATAACGTTATAGGTTAGAACGTAAAAGTATATAACGTTATATGTTATATCGCAGTAATATATGACGTTACACGTTATATCGTAATTGTGTATAACGTTATACGTTATAACGTAATAGTATATAACGTTATACGTTATAACGTAATAGTATATAACGTTACACGTTATAACGTAATACTACATAACGCTGCATGATGTATAGAAATATTATATATCGTTACACGTTGTATAGTAGTAGTATATAACGTTGTACGTTATAACGTAATAGTATATAACGTTATACATTATAACGTAATAGCATATAACGTTATACGTTATAACGTAATAGTATATAACGTTATACGTTATAACGTAATAGTATATAACGTTACACGTTATAATGTAATAGTATATAACGTTGTACGTTATGACGTAATTCTATATAACGTTATCCGTTATAACGTAATAGTGTATAACGTTATACGTTATAGCGTAATAGTATATAACGTTATACGTTATAACGTCATAGTATATAACGTTATACGTTATTACGTAATAGTATATAACGTTATAAGTTAGGAAATAAAGTATATAACGTTATATGTTATATCGTAGTAGTATATAACGCTACACGTTATAACGTAATAGTATATAACGTTATATGTTATAAGGTAGTAGTATATAACGTTACACGTTATAACGTAATAGTATATAACGTTATACGTTATAACGTAATAGTATATAACGTTATACGTTATAACGTAATAGTATATAACGTTACACGTTTTAATGTAGTAGTGTATCACGTTGTACGTTATAACGTAATTCTATATAACGTTATACGTTATAACGTAATAGTGTATAACGTTATACGTTATAACGTACTAGTATATAACGTTATACGTTATAACGTAATAGTATATGACGTTATACGTTATTACGTTATAGTATATAACGTTATACGTTATAACGTAATAGTATGTAACGTTACACGTTATAACGTAATACTACATAACGCTGCACGTTGTATAGTAATACTATATGTCGTTACACGTTGTATCGTAGTAGTATATAACGTTATACGTTATAACGTAATATTATATAACGTTATACGTTATAACGTAATAGTATATAACGTTATACGTTATAACGTAATAGTATATAACGTTATACGTCATACCGTATTAGTATATAACGTTATACGTTACAACGTAATAGCATATAACTTTATATGTTATATCGCAGTAATATATGACGTTACACGTTATAACGTAATACTACATAACGCTGCACGTTGTATAGTAATACTATATGTCGTTACACGTTGTATCGTAGTAGTATATAACGTTATACGTTATATCGTAATATTATATAACGTTATACGTTATAACGTAATAATATATAACGTTACACGTTATAACGTAATAGTATATAACGTTATACGTTATAACGTAATAGTATATAACGTTATACGTTATTACGTAAAAGTATATAACGTTATACGTTATAACGTAATAGTATATAAAGTTATACGTTATAACGTAATAGTATATAACGTTCCACGTTTTAATGTAATAGTATATAACGTTGTACGTTATGACGTAATTCTATATAACGTTATCCGTTATAACGTAATAGTGTATAACGTTATACGTTATAGCGTAATAGTATATAATGTTATACGTTATAACGTCATAGTATATAACGTTATACGTTATTACGTAATAGTATATAACGTTATACGTCATACCGTAATAGTATATAACGTTATACGTTAGAACGTAAAAGTATATAACGTTATATGTTATATCGCAGTAATATATGACGTTACACGTTATATCGTAATTGTGTATAACGTTATACGTTATAACGTAATAGTATATAACGTTATACGTTATAACGTAATAGTATATAACGTTACACGTTGTATAGTAGTAGTATATAACGTTATACATGATAACGTAGTAGTATATAACGTTACACATTATAACGTAATACTATATAACGCTGCACGTTGTATAGTAATACCATATGTCGTTACAGGTTGTATCGTAGTAGTATATAACGTTATACGTTATAGCGTAATAGTATATAACGTTATACGTTATAACGTAATAGTATATGACGTTATACGTTATTACGTCATAGTATATAACGTTATACGTTATAACGTAATAGTATATAACGTTATACGTTATAACGTAATAGTATATAACGTTATACGTCATACCGTATTAGTATATAACGTTATACGTTACAACGTAATAGCATATAACTTTATATGTTATATCGCAGTAATATATGACGTTACACGTTATAACGTAATTGTGTATAACGTTATACGTTATAACGTAATAGTATATAACGTTATGCGTTATAGCGTAATACTATATAACGTTATACGTTATAACGTAATAGTATATAACGTTGTACATTATAACGTAGTAGTATATAACGTTACACGTTATAACGTAATACTACATAACGCTGCACGTTGTATAGTAATACGATATGTCGCTACACGTTGTATCGCAGTAGTATATAACGTTATACGTTATAACGTAATATTATATAACGTTATACGTTATAACGTAATAGTATATAACGTTATACGTTATAACGTAATAGTATATAAAGTTATACGTTATAACGTAATAGTATATAACGTTCCACGTTTTAATGTAATAGTATATAACGTTGTACGTTATGACGTAATTCTATATAACGTTATCCGTTATAACGTAATAGTGTATAACGTTATACGTTATAGCGTAATAGTATATAATGTTATACGTTATAACGTCATAGTATATAACGTTATACGTTATTACGTAATAGTATATAACGTTATACGTTATAACGTAATAGTATATAACCCTATACGTTATTACGTAATAGTATATAACGTTACAAGTTAGGAAATAAAATATATAACGTTATATGTTATATCGTAGTAGTATATAACGTTATACATTATAACGTAGTAGTATATAACGTTACACATTATAACGTAATACTACATAACGCTGCACGTTGTATAGTAATACTATATGTCGTTACACGTTGTATCGTAGTAGTATATAACGTTATACATTATAACGTAATATTATGTAACGTTATACGTTATCACGTAATAGTATATAACGTTATGCGTCATAGCGTAACAGTATATACTGTTATACGTTATAACGTAATAGTGTATAACGTTATACATTATAACGTACTAGTTTATAACGTTACACGTTATAAGGTAATACTACATAACGCTGCACGTTGAATAGTAATACTATATATCGTTACACGTTGTATAGTAGTAGTATATAACGTTATACGTTATAACGTAATAGTATATAACGTTATACGTTATAACGTAATAGTATATAACGTTACACGTTATAACGTAATACTACATAACGCTGCACGTTGTATAGTAATACTATATATCGTCACACGTTGTATAGTAATAGTATATAACGTTATACGTTATAACGTAATATTATATGACGTTATACGTTATAACGTAATAGTCTATAACGTTATACGTTATAACGTAATAGTATATAACGTTATACGTTATAACGTAATGGTATATGACGTTATACGTTATCACGTCATAGGATATAACGTTATACATTATAACGTAGTAGTATATAACGTTACACGTTATAACGTAATACTACATAACGCTGCACGTTGTATAGTAATACTATATGTCGTTACACGTTGTATCGTAGTAGTATATAACGTTAGACATTATAACGTAATATTATGTAACGTTATACGTCATCACGTAATAGTATATAACGTTATGCGTCATAGCGTAACAGTATATACTGTTATACGTTAAAACGTAATAGTGTATAACGTTATACATTATAACGTACTAGTTTATAACGTTACACGTTATAAGGTAATACTACATAACGCTGCACGTTGAATAGTAATACTATATATCGTTACACGTTGTATAGTAGTAGTATATAACGTTATACGTTATAACGTAATATTATATGACGTTATACGTTATAACGTAATAGTCTATAACGTTATACGTTATAACGTAATAGTATATAACGTTATACGTTATAACGTAATAGTATATAACGTTACACGTTATAACGTAATACTACATAACGCTGCACGTTCTATAGAAATACTATATATCGTCACACGTCGTATAGTAGTAGTATATAACGTTATACGTTATAACGTAATATTATATAACGTTATACGTTATAACGTAATAGTATATGACGTTATACGTTATTACGTCATAGTATATAACGTTATACGTTATAACGTAATAGTATATAACGTTATACGTTATAACGTAATAGTATATAACGTTATACGTCATACCGTAATAGTATATAACGTTATACGTTACAACGTAATAGCATATAACTTTATATGTTATATCGCAGTAATATATGACGTTACACGTTATAACGTAATTGTGTATAACGTTATACGTTATAACGTAATAGTATATAACGTTATGCGTTATAGCGTAATACTATATAACGTTATACGTTATAACGTAATAGTATATAACGTTGTACATTATAACGTAGTAGTATATAACGTTACACGTTATAACGTAATACTACATAACGCTGCACGTTGTATAGTAATACGATATGTCGCTACACGTTGTATCGTAGTAGTATATAACGTTATACGTTATAACGTAATATTATATAACGTTATACGTTATAACGTAATAGTATATAACGTTATACGTTATAACGTAATAGTATATAACGTTATACGTTATAACGTAATAGTATATAACGTTCCACGTTTTAATGTAATAGTATATAACGTTGTACGTTATGACGTAATTCTATATAACGTTATCCGTTATAACGTAATAGTGTATAACGTTATACGTTATAGCGTAATAGTATATAATGTTATACGTTATAACGTCATAGTATATAACGTTATACGTTATTACGTAATAGTATATAACGTTATACGTTATAACGTAATAGTATATAACCCTATACGTTATTACGTAATAGTATATAACGTTACAAGTTAGGAAATAAAGTATATAACGTTATATGTTATATCGTAGTAGTATATAACGTTATACATTATAACGTAGTAGTATATAACGTTACACATTATAACGTAATACTACATAACGCTGCACGTTGTATAGTAATACTATATGTCGTTACACGTTGTATCGTAGTAGTATATAACGTTATACATTATAACGTAATATTATGTAACGTTATACGTTATCACGTAATAGTATATAACGTTATGCGTCATAGCGTAACAGTATATACTGTTATACGTTATAACGTAATAGTGTATAACGTTATACATTATAACGTACTAGTTTATAACGTTACACGTTATAAGGTAATACTACATAACGCTGCACGTTGAATAGTAATACTATATATCGTTACACGTTGTATAGTAGTAGTATATAACGTTATACGTTATAACGTAATAGTATATAACGTTATACGTTATAACGTAATAGTATATAACGTTACACGTTATAACGTAATACTACATAACGCTGCACGTTGTATAGTAATACTATATACCGTCACACATTGTATAGTAGTAGTATATAACGTTATACGTTATAACGTAATATTATATAACGTTATACGTTATAACGTAATAGTATATAACGTTATACGTTATAACGTAATGGTATATGACGTTATACGTTATTACGTCATAGGATATAACGTTATACATTATAACGTAGTAGTATATAACGTTACACGTTATAACGTAATACTACATAACGCTGCACGTTGTATAGTAATACTATATATCGTCACACGTTGTATAGTAGTAGTATATAACGTTATACGTTATAACGTAATATTATATAACGTTATACGTTATAACGTAATAGTATATAACGTTATACGTTATAACGTAATAGTATATAACGTTACACGTTATAACGTAATACTACATAACGCTGCACGTTGTATAGTAATACTATATATCGTCACACGTTGTATAGTAGTAGTATATAACGTTATACGTTATAACGTAATATTATATAACGTTATACGTTATAACGTAATAGTATATAACGTTATACGTTATAACGTAATAGTATATAACGTTATACGTTATAACGTAATAGTATATACGTTATACGTTACAACGTAATAGCATATAACTTTATATGTTATATCGCAGTAATATATGACGTTACACGTTATAACGTAATTGTGTATAACGTTATACGTTATAACGTAATAGTATTTAACGTTATGCGTTATAGCGTAATACTATAAAACGTTATACGTTATAACGTAATAGTATATAACGTTATACGTTATAACGTAATAGAATATAACGTTATACGTTATAACGTAATAGTATATAACGTTATACGTCATACCGTAATAGTATATAACGTTACACGTTATAACGTAATACTACATAACGCTGCACGTTGTATAGTAATACTATATGTCGTTACACGTTGT
This sequence comes from Bombus terrestris, assembly GCF_910591885.1. Lineage (NCBI taxonomy): Eukaryota > Metazoa > Arthropoda > Insecta > Hymenoptera > Apidae > Bombus > Bombus terrestris. The sequence goes on along the minus strand of NC_063270.1, from coordinate 4,907,004 downwards.
ATCGTAGTAGTATATAACGTTATACGTTATAACGTAATATTATATAACGTTATACGTTATAACGTAATAGTATATAACGTTATACGTTATAACGTAATAGTATATAACGTTATACGTTATAACGTAATAGTATATGACGTTATACGTTATTACGTCACAGTATATAACGTTATACGTTATAACGTAATAGTATATAACGTTATACGTTATAACGTAATAGTATATAACGTTATACGTTATAACGTAATAGTATATAACGTTATACGTCATACCGTAATAGTATATAACGTTATACGTTAGAACGTAAAAGTATATAACGTTATATGTTATATCGCAGTAATATATGACGTTACACGTTATGTCGTAATTGTGTATAACGTTATACGTTATAACGTAATAGTATATAACGTTATACGTTATAACGTAATAGTATATAACGTTACACGTTATAACGTAATACTACATAACGCTGCATGATGTATAGTAATATTATATATCGTTACACGTTGTATAGTAGTAGTATATAACGTTATACGTTATAACGTAATATTATATAACGTTATACGTTATAACGTAATAGTATATAACGTTATACGTTATAACGTAATAGTATATAACGTTACACGTTATAACGTAATACTACATAACGCTGCACGTTGTATAGTAATACTATATATCGTCACACGTTGTATAGTAGTAGTATATAACGTTATACGTTATAACGTAATATTATATAACGTTATACGTTATAACGTAATAGTATATGACGTTATACGTTATTACGTCATAGTATATAACGTTATACGTTATAACGTAATACTATATAACGTTATACGTTATAACGTAATAGTATATAACGTTATACGACATACCGTAATAGTATATAACGTTATAAGTTACAACGTAATAGCATATAACTTTATATGTTATATCGCAGTAATATATGACGTTACACGTTATAACGTAATTGTGTATAACGTTATACGTTATAACGTAATAGTATATAACGTTATGCGTTATAGCGTAATACTATATAACGTTATACGTTATAACGTAATAGTATATAACGTTGTACATTATAACGTAGTAGTATATAACGTTACACGTTATAACGTAATACTACATAACGCTGCACGTTGTATAGTAATACGATATGTCGCTACACGTTGTATCGTAGTAGTATATAACGTTATACGTTATAACGTAATATTATATAACGTTATACGTTATAACGTAATAGTATATAACGTTATACGTTATAACGTAATAGTATATAACGTTATACGTTATAACGTAATAGTATATAACGTTCCACGTTTTAATGTAATAGTATATAACGTTGTACGTTATGACGTAATTCTATATAACGTTATCCGTTATAACGTAATAGTGTATAACGTTATACGTTATAGCGTAATAGTATATAATGTTATACGTTATAACGTCATAGTATATAACGTTATACGTTATAACGTAATAGTATATAACGTTATACGTTATAACGTAATATTATATAACGTTATACGTTATAACGTAATAGTATATAACGTTATACGTTATAACGTAATAGTATATAACGTTATACGTTATAACGTAATAGTATATGACGTTATACGTTATTACGTCACAGTATATAACGTTATACGTTATAACGTAATAGTATATAACGTTATACGTTATAACGTAATAGTATATAACGTTATACGTCATACCGTAATAGTATATAACGTTATACGTTAGAACGTAAAAGTATATAACGTTATATGTTATATCGCAGTAATATATGACGTTACACGTTATGTCGTAATTGTGTATAACGTTATACGTTATAACGTAATAGTATATAACGTTATACGTTATAACGTAATAGTATATAACGTTACACGTTATAACGTAATACTACATAACGCTGCATGATGTATAGTAATATTATATATCGTTACACGTTGTATAGTAGTAGTATATAACGTTATACGTTATAACGTAATATCATATAACGTTATACGTTATAACGTAATAGTATATAACGTTATACGTTATAACGTAATAGTATATAACGTTACACGTTATAACGTAATACTACATAACGCTGCACGTTGTATAGTAATACTATATATCGTCACACGTTGTATAGTAGTAGTATATAACGTTATACGTTATAACGTAATATTATATAACGTTATACGTTATAACGTAATAGTATATGACGTTATACGTTATTACGTCATAGTATATAACGTTATACGTTATAACGTAATAGTATATAACGTTATACGTTATAACGTAATAGTATATAACGTTATACGACATACCGTAATAGTATATAACGTTATACGTTACAACGTAATAGCATATAACTTTATATGTTATATCGCAGTAATATATGACGTTACACGTTATAACGTAATTGTGTATAACGTTATACAATATAACGTAATAGTATATAACGTTATGCGTTATAGCGTAATACTATATAACGTTATACGTTATAACGTAATAGTATATAACGTTGTACATTATAACGTAGTAGTATATAACGTTACACGTTATAACGTAATACTACTTAACGTTATCCGTTATAACGTAATAGTGTATAACGTTATACGTTATAGCGTAATAGTATATAACGTTGTACGTTATGACGTAATTCTATATAACGTTATCCGTTATAACGTAATAGTGTATAACGTTATACGTTATAGCGTAATAGTATATAATGTTATACGTTATAACGTCATAGTATATAATGTTATACGTTATAACGTCATAGTATATAACGTTATACGTTATTACGTAATAGTATATAACGTTATACGTTATAACGTAATAGTATATAACCCTATACGTTATTACGTAATAGTATATAACGTTACAAGTTAGGAAATAAAGTATATAACGTTATATGTTATATCGTAGTAGTATATAACGTTATACATTATAACGTAGTAGTATATAACGTTACACATTATAACGTAATACTACATAACGCTGCACGTTGTATAGTAATACTATATGTCGTTACACGTTGTATCGTAGTAGTATATAACGTTATACATTATAACGTAATATTATGTAACGTTATACGTTATCACGTAATAGTATATAACGTTATGCGTCATAGCGTAACAGTATATACTGTTATACGTTATAACGTAATAGTGTATAACGTTATACATTATAACGTACTAGTTTATAACGTTACACGTTATAAGGTAATACTACATAACGCTGCACGTTGAATAGTAATACTATATATCGTTACACGTTGTATAGTAGTAGTATATAACGTTATACGTTATAACGTAATATTATATAACGTTATACGTTATAACGTAATAGTATATAACGTTACACGTTATAACGTAATACTACATAACGCTGCACGTTGTATAGTAATACTATATACCGTCACACGTTGTATAGTAGTAGTATATAACGTTATACGTTATAACGTAATAGGATATAACGTTATACGTTATAACGTAATAGTATATAACGTTACACGTTATAACGTAATACTACATAACGCTGCACGTTGTATAGTAATACTATATACCGTCACACGTTGTATAGTAGTAGTATATAACGTTATACGTTATAACGTAATATTATATAACGTTATACGTTATAACGTAATAGTATATAACGTTATACGTTATAACGTAATAGTATATAACGTTACACGTTATAACGTAATACTACATAACGCTGCACGTTGTATAGTAATACTATATATCGTCACACGTTGTATAGTAGTAGTATATAACGTTATACCTTATAACGTAATATTATATAACGTTATACGTTATAACGTAATAGTATATAACGTTATACGATATAACGTAATAGTATATAACGTTATACGTTATAACGTAATAGTATATACGTTATACGTTACAACGTAATAGCATATAACTTTATATGTTATATCGCAGTAATATATGGCGTTACACGTTATAACGTAATTGTGTATGACGTTATACGTTATAACGTAATAGTATTTAACGTTATGCGTTATAGCGTAATACTATAAAACGTTATACGTTATAACGTAATAGTATATAACGTTACACGTTATAACGTAATACTACATAACGCTGCATGATGTATAGTAATACTATATGTCGTTACACGTTGTATCGTAGTAGTATATAACGTTATACGTTATAACGTAATAGTATATAACGTTATACGTCGTACCGTAATAGTATATAACGTTACACGTTATAACGTAATACTACATAACGCTGCACGTTGTATAGTAATACTATATGTCGTTACACGTTGTATCGTAGTAGTATATAACGTTATACGTTATAACGTAATATTATATAACGTTATACGTTATAACGTAATAGTATATAACGTTATACGTTATAACGTAATAGTATATGACGTTATACGTTATTACGTCACAGTATATAACGTTATACGTTATAACGTAATAGTATATAACGTTATACGTTATAACGTAATAGTATATAACGTTATACGTCATACCGTAATAGTATATAACGTTATACGTTAGAACGTAAAAGTATATAACGTTATATGTTATATCGCAGTAATATATGACGTTACACGTTATGTCGTAATTGTGTATAACGTTATACGTTATAACGTAATAGTATATAACGTTATACGTTATAACGTAATAGTATATAACGTTACACGTTTTAATGTAGTAGTGTATCACGTTGTACGTTATAACGTAATTCTATATAACGTTATACGTTATAACGTAATAGTATATGACGTTATACGTTATTACGTTCTAGTATATAACGTTATAAGTTAGGAAATAAAGTATATAACGTTATATGTTATATCGTAGTAGTATATAACGTTACACGTTTTAATGTAGTAGTGTATAACGTTGTACGTTATAACGTAATTCTATATAACGTTATACGTTATAACGTAATAGTATATAACGTTACACGTTTTAATGTAGTAGTGTATCACGTTGTACGTTATAACGTAATTCTATATAACGTTATACGTTATAACGTAATAGTATATGACGTTATACGTTATTACGTTCTAGTATATAACGTTATACGTCATACCGTAATAGTATATAACGTTATACGTTAGAACGTAAAAGTATATAATGTTACATGTTATATCGCAGTAATATATGACGTTACACGTTATATCGTAATTGTGTATAACGTTATACGTTATAACGTAATAGTATGTAACGCTATAAGTTATAACGTAATAGTATATAACGTTATACGTTATAGCGTAATAGTATATAACGTTATACGTTATAACGTAATAGTATATAACGTTATACGTTATAACGTAATAGTATATAACGTTATACGTTATAACGTAATACTATATAACGTTATACGTTATAACGTAACTGTATATGACGTTATACGTTATAACGTAATAGTATATGACGTTATACGTTATTACGTCATAGGATATAACGTTATACATTATAACGTAGTAGTATATAACGATACACGTTATAACGTAATACTACATAACGCTGCACGTTGTATAGTAATACTATATATCGTCACACGTTGTATAGTAGTAGTATATAACGTTATACGTTATAACGTAATATTATATAACGTTATACGTTATAACGTAATAGTATATAACGTTATACGTTATAACGTAATAGTATATAACGTTATACGTTATAACGTATTAGTATATAACGTTATACGTCATACCGTAATAGTATATAACGTTATACGTTAGAACGTAAAAGTATATAACGTTATATGTTATATCGCAGTAATATATGACGTTACACGTTATATCGTAATTGTGTATAACGTTATACGTTATAACGTAATAGTATATAACGTTATACGTTATAACGTAATAGTATATAACGTTACACGTTATAACGTAATACTACATAACGCTGCATGATGTATAGTAATATTATATATCGTTACACGTTGTAGAGTAGTAGTATATAACGTTATACGTTATAACGTAATAGTATATAACGTTATACATTATAACGTAATAGCATATAACGTTATACGTTATAACGTAATAGTATGTAACGTTACACGTTCTAACGTAATACTACATAACGCTGCACGTTGTATAGTAATACTATATGTCGTTACACGTTGTATCGTAGTAGTATAAAACGTTATACGTTATAACGTAATATTATATAACGTTATACGTTATAACGTAATAGTATATAACGTTACACGTTTTAATGTAATAGTATATAACGTTGTACGTTATGACGTAATTCTATATAACGTTATCCGTTATAACGTAATAGTGTATAACGTTATACGTTATAGCGTAATAGTATATAACGTTATACGTTATGACGTCATAGTATATAACGTTATACGTTATTAGGTAATAGTATATAACGTTATAAGTTAGGAAATAAAGTATATAACGTTATATGTTATATCGTAGTAGTATATAACGTTACACGTTTTAATGTAGTAGTGTATAACGTTGTACGTTATAACGTAATTCTATATAACGTTATACGTTATAACGTAATAGTGTATAACGTTATACGTTATAACGTATTAGTATATAACGTTATACGTTATAACGTAATAGTGTATAACGTTATACGTTATAACGTATTAGTATATAACGTTACACGTTATAACGTAATACTACATAACGCTGCACGTTGTATAGTAATACTATATGTCGTTACACGTTGTATCGTAGTAGTATATAACGTTATACGTTATAACGTAATAGTATATAACGTTATACATTATAACGTAATAGCATATAACGTTATACGTTATAACGTAATAGTATGTAACGTTACACGTTCTAACGTAACACTACATAACGCTGCACGTTGTATAGTAATACTATATGTCGTTACACGTTGTATCGTAGTAGTATATAACGTTATACGTTATAACGTAATATTATATAACGTTATACGTTATAACGTAATAGTATATAACGTTACACGTTTTAATGTAATAGTATATAACGTTGTACGTTATGACGTAATTCTATATAACGTTATCCGTTATAACGTAATAGTGTATAACGTTATACGTTATAGCGTAATAGTATATAACGTTATACGTTATGACGTCATAGTATATAACGTTATACGTTATTACGTAATAGTATATAACGTTATAAGTTAGGAAATAAAGTATATAACGTTATATGTTATATCGTAGTAGTATATAACGTTACACGTTTTAATGTAGTAGTGTATAACGTTGTACGTTATAACGTAATTCTATATAACGTTATACGTTATAACGTAATAGTGTATAACGTTATACGTTATAACGTATTAGTATATAACGTTATACGTTATAACGTAATAGTATATGACGTTATACGTTATTACGTCACAGTATATAACGTTATACGTTATAACGTAATAGTACATAACGTTATACGTTATAACGTAATAGTATATAACGTTATACGTTATAACGTAATAGTATATAACGTTATACGTCATACCGTAATAGTATATAACGTTATACGTTAGAACGTAAAAGTATATAACGTTATATGTTATATCGCAGTAATATATGACGTTACACGTTATGTCGTAATTGTGTATAACGTTATACGTTATAACGTAATAGTATATAACGTTATACGTTATAACGTAATAGTATATAACGTTACACGTTATAACGTAATACTACATAACGCTGCATGATGTATAGTAATATTATATATCGTTACACGTTGTATAGTAGTAGTATATAACGTTATACGTTATAACGTAATAGTATATAACGTTATACATTATAACGTAATAGCATATAACGTTATACGTTATAACGTAATAGTATGTAACGTTACACGTTATAACGTAATACTACATAACGCTGCACGTTGTATAGTAATACTATATGTCGTTACACGTTGTATCGTAGTAGTATATAACGTTATACGTTATAACGTAATATTATATAACGTTATACGTTGTAACGTAATAGTATATAACGTTATACGTTATAACGTAATAGTATATAACGTTATACGTTATAACGTAATAGTATATAACGTTACACGTTATAATGTAATAGTATATAACGTTGTACGTTATGACGTAACTCTATATAACGTTATCCGTTATAACGTAATAGTGTATAACGTTATACGTTATAACGTAATAGTATATAACGTTATACGTTATAACGTAATAGTATATAACGTTATACGTCATACCGTAATAGTATATAACGTTATACGTTAGAACGTAAAAGTATATAACGTTATATGTTATATCGCAGTAATATATGACGTTACACGTTATGTCGTCATTGTGTATAACGTTATACGTTATAACGTAATAGTATATAGCGTTATACGTTATAACGTAATAGTATATAACGTTACACGTTATAACGTAATACTACATAACGCTGCATGATGTATAGTAATATTATATATCGTTACACGTTGTATAGTAGTAGTATATAACGTTATACGTTATAACGTAATAGTATATAACGTTATACATTATAACGTAATATTATATAACGTTATACGTTATAACGTAATACTACATAACGCTGCACGTTGTATAGTAATACTATATACCGTCACACGTTGTATAGTAGTAGTATATAACGTTATACGTTATAACGTAATATTATATAACGTTATACGTTATAACGTAATAGTATATAACGCTGCACGTTGTATAGTAATACTATATACCGTCACACGTTGTATAGTAGTAGTATATAACGTTATACGTTATAACGTAATATTATATAACGTTATACGTTATAACGTAATAGTATATAACGTTATACGTTATAACGTCATAGTATATAACGTTATACGTTATTACGTAATAGTATATAACGTTATAAGTTAGGAAATAAAGTATATAACGTTATATGTTATATCGTAGTAGTACATAACGTTACACGTTATAACGTAATAGTATATAACGTTATATGTTATAAGGTAGTAGTATATAACGTTACACGTTATAACGTAATAGTATATAACGTTATACGTTATAACGTAATAGTATATAACGTTATACGTTATAACGTAATAGTATATAACGTTACACGTTTTAATGTAGTAGTGTATCACGTTGTACGTTATAACGTAATTCTATATAACGTTATACGTTATAACGTAATAGTGTATAACGTTATACGTTATAGCGTAATAGTATATAACGTTATACGTTATAACGTAATAGTATATAACGTTATTCGTTATAACGTAATAGTATATAACGTTATACGTTATAACGTAATAGTATATAACGTTATACGTTATAACGTAATTGTATATGACGTTATACGTTATAACGTAATAGTATATGACGTTATACGTTATTACGTCATAGGATATAACGTTATACATTATAACGTAGTAGTATATAACGATACACGTTATAACGTAATACTACATAACGCTGCACGTTGTATAGTAATACTATATATCGTCACACGTTGTATAGTAGTAGTATATAACGTTATACGTTATAACGTAATATTATATAACGTTATACGTTATAACGTAATAGTATATAACGTTATACGTTATAACGTAATAGTTTATAACGTTACACGTTATAACGTAATACTACATAACGCTGCACGTTGTATAGTAATACTATATATCGTCACACGTTGTATAGTAGTAGTATATAACGTTATACGTTATAACGTAATATTATATAACGTTATACGTTATAACGTAATAGTATATAACGTTATACGTTATAACGTAATAGTATATAACGTTATACGTTATAACGTAATAGTATATACGTTATACGTTACAACGCAATAGCATATAACTTTATATGTTATATCGCAGTAATATATGACGTTACACGTTATAACGTAATTGTGTATAACGTTATACGTTATAACGTAATAGTATTTAACGTTATGCGTTATAGCGTAATACTATAAAACGTTATACGTTATAACGTAATAGTATATAACGTTATACGTTATAACGTAATAGTATATGACGTTATACGTTATTACGTCATAGTATATAACGTTATACGTTATAACGTATTAGTATATAACGTTATACGTTATAACGTAATAGTATATAACGTTATACGTCATACCGTAATAGTATATAACGTTACACGTTATAACGTAATACTACATAACGCTGCACGTTGTATAGTAATACTATATGTCGTTACACGTTGTATCGTAGTAGAATATAACGTTATACGTTATAACGTAATATTATATAACGTTATACGTTATAACGTAATAGTATATAACGTTATACGTCATACCGTAATAGTATATAACGTTATACGTTAGAACGTAAAAGTATATAACGTTATATGTTATATCGCAGTAATATATGACGTTACACGTTATATCGTAATTGTGTATAACGTTATACGTTATAACGTAATAGTATATAACGTTATACGTTATAACGTAATAGTATATAACGTTATACGTTATAACGTAATAGTATATAACGTTACACGTTATAACGTAATACTACATAACGCTGCATGATGTATAGTAATATTATATATCGTTACACGTTGTAGAGTAGTAGTATATAACGTTATACGTAATAACGTAATAGTATATAACGTTATACATTATAACGTAATAGCATATAACGTTATACGTTATAACGTAATAGTATGTAACGTTACACGTTCTAACGTAATACTACATAACGCTGCACGTTGTATAGTAATACTATATGTCGTTACACGTTGTATCGTAGTAGTATATAACGTTATACGTTATAACGTAATATTATATAACGTTATACGTTATAACGTAATAGTATATAACGTTACACGTTTTAATGTAATAGTATATAACGTTGTACGTTATGACGTAATTCTATATAACGTTATCCGTTATAACGTAATAGTGTATAACGTTATACGTTATAGCGTAATAGTATATAACGTTATACGTTATGACGTCATAGTATATAACGTTATACGTTATTACGTAATAGTATATAACGTTATAAGTTAGGAAATAAAGTATATAACGTTATATGTTATATCGTAGTAGTATATAACGTTACACGTTTTAATGTAGTAGTGTATAACGTTGTACGTTATAACGTAATTCTATATAACGTTATACGTTATAACGTAATAGTGTATAACGTTATACGTTATAACGTAATAGTATATAACGTTATACCTTATAACGTAATAGTATATGACGTTATACGTTATAACGTAATAGTATATAACGTTATACGTCATACCGTAATAGTATATAACGTTATACGTTAGAACGTAAAAGTATATAACGTTACATGTTATATCGCAGTAATATATGACGTTACACGTTATATCGTAATTGTGTATAACGTTATACGTTATAACGTAATAGTATATAACGTTATACGTTATAACGTAATAGTATATAACGTTATACGTCATACCGTAATAGTATATAACGTTATACGTTAGAACGTAAAAGTATATAACGTTACATGTTATATCGCAGTAATATATGACGTTACACGTTATATCGTAATTGTGTATAACGTTATACGTTATAACGTAATAGTATATAACGTTATAAGTTATAGCGTAATAGTATGTAACGCTATAAGTTATAACGTAATAGTATATAACGTTATATGTTATAGCGTAATAGTATATAACGTTATACGTTATAACGTAATAGTATATAACGTTATACGTTATAACGTAATAGTATATAACGTTATATGTTATAAGGTAGTAGTATATAACGTTACACGTTATAACGTAATAGTATATAACGTTATACGTTATAACGTAATAGTATATAACGTTATACGTTATAACGTAATAGTATATAACGTTACACGTTTTAATGTAGTAGTGTATAACGTTATACGTTATAGCGTAATAGTATATAACGTTATACGTTATAACGTCATAGTATATAACGTTATACGTTATTACGTAATAGTATATAACGTTATAAGTTAGGAAATAAAGTATATAACGTTATATGTTATATCGTAGTAGTATATAACGTTACACGTTATAACGTAATAGTATATAACGTTATACGTTATAACGTAATAGTATATAACGTTACACGTTTTAATGTAGTAGTGTATCACGTTGTACGTTATAACGTAATTCTATATAACGTTATACGTTATAACGTAATAGTATATGACGTTATACGTTATTACGTTCTAGTATATAACGTTATACGTCATACCGTAATAGTATATAACGTTATACGTTAGAACGTAAAAGTATATAATGTTACATGTTATATCGCAGTAATATATGACGTTACACGTTATATCGTAATTGTGTATAACGTTATACGTTATAACGTAATAGTATGTAACGCTATAAGTTATAACGTAATAGTATATAACGTTATACGTTATAGCGTAATAGTATATAACGTTATACGTTATAACGTAATAGTATATAACGTTATACGTTATAACGTAATAGTATATAACGTTATACGTTATAACGTAATACTATATAACGTTATACGTTATAACGTAACTGTATATGACGTTATACGTTATAACGTAATAGTATATGACGTTATACGTTATTACGTCATAGGATATAACGTTATACATGATAACGTAGTAGTATATAACGATACACGTTATAACGTAATACTACATAACGCTGCACGTTGTATAGTAATACTATATATCGTCACACGTTGTATAGTAGTAGTATATAACGTTATACGTTATAACGTAATAGTATGTAACGTTACACGTTCTAACGTAATACTACATAACGCTGCACGTTGTATAGTAATACTATATGTCGTTACACGTTGTATCGTAGTAGTATAAAACGTTATACGTTATAACGTAATATTATATAACGTTATACGTTATAACGTAATAGTATATAACGTTACACGTTTTAATGTAATAGTATATAACGTTGTACGTTATGACGTAATTCTATATAACGTTATCCGTTATAACGTAATAGTGTATAACGTTATACGTTATAGCGTAATAGTATATAACGTTATACGTTATGACGTCATAGTATATAACGTTATACGTTATTACGTAATAGTATATAACGTTATAAGTTAGGAAATAAAGTATATAACGTTATATGTTATATCGTAGTAGTATATAACGTTACACGTTTTAATGTAGTAGTGTATAACGTTGTACGTTATAACGTAATTCTATACAACGTTATACGTTATAACGTAATAGTGTATAACGTTATACGTTATAACGTATTAGTATATAACGTTATACGTTATAACGTAATAGTGTATAACGTTATACGTTATAACGTATTAGTATATAACGTTACACGTTATAACGTAATACTACATAACGCTGCACGTTGTATAGTAATACTATATGTCGTTACACGTTGTATCGTAGTAGTATATAACGTTATACGTTATAACGTAATAGTATATAACGTTATACAATATAACGTAATAGCATATAACGTTATACGTTATAACGTAATAGTATGTAACGTTACACGTTCTAACGTAACACTACATAACGCTGCACGTTGTATAGTAATACTATATGTCGTTACACGTTGTATCGTAGTAGTATATAACGTTATACGTTATAACGTAATATTATATAACGTTATACGTTATAACGTAATAGTATATAACGTTACACGTTTTAATGTAATAGTATATAACGTTGTACGTTATGACGTAATTCTATATAACGTTATCCGTTATAACGTAATAGTGTATAACGTTATACGTTATAGCGTAATAGTATATAACGTTATACGTTATGACGTCATAGTATATAACGTTATACGTTATTACGTAATAGTATATAACGTTATACGTCATACCGTAATAGTATATAACGTTATACGTTAGAACGTAAAAGTATATAACGTTATATGTTATATCGCAGTAATATATGACGTTACCCGTTATGTCGTAATTGTGTATAACGTTATACGTTATAACGTAATAGCATATAACGTTATACGTTATAACGTAATAGTATGTAACGTTACACGTTATAACGTAATACTACATAACGCTGCACGTTGTATAGTAATACTATATGTCGTTACACGTTGTATCGTAGTAGTATATAACGTTATACGTTATAACGTAATAGTATATGACGTTATACGTTATTACGTCACAGTATATAACGTTATACGTTATAACGTAATAGTATATAACGTTATACGTTATAACGTAATAGTATATAACGTTATACGTCATACCGTAATAGTATATAACGTTATACGTTAGAACGTAAAAGTATATAACGTTATATGTTATATCGCAGTAATATATGACGTTACACGTTATGTCGTAATTGTGTATAACGTTATACGTTATAACGTAATAGTATATAACGTTATACGTTATAACGTAATAGTATATAACGTTACACGTTATAACGTAATACTACATAACGCTGCATGATGTATAGTAATATTATATATCGTTACACGTTGTATAGTAGTAGTATATAACGTTATACGTTATAACGTAATAGTATATAACGTTATACATTATAACGTAATAGCATATAACGTTATACGTTATAACGTAATAGTATGTAACGTTACACGTTATAACGTAATACTACATAACGCTGCACGTTGTATAGTAATACTATATGTCGTTACACGTTGTATCGTAGTAGTATATAACGTTATACGTTATAACGTAATATTATATAACGTTATACGTTATAACGTAATAGTATATAACGTTATACGTTATAACGTAATAGTATATAACGTTATACGTTATAACGTAATAGTATATAACGTTACACGTTATAATGTAATAGTATATAACGTTGTACGTTATGACGTAACTCTATATAACGTTATCCGTTATAACGTAATAGTGTATAACGTTATACGTTATAACGTAATAGTATATAACGTTATACGTTATAACGTAATAGTATATAACGTTATACGTCATACCGTAATAGTATATAACGTTATACGTTAGAACGTAAAAGTATATAACGTTATATGTTATATCGCAGTAATATATGACGTTACACGTTATGTCGTCATTGTGTATAACGTTATACGTTATAACGTAATAGTATATAGCGTTATACGTTATAACGTAATAGTATATAACGTTACACGTTATAACGTAATACTACATAACGCTGCATGATGTATAGTAATATTATATATCGTTACACGTTGTATAGTAGTAGTATATAACGTTATACGTTATAACGTAATAGTATATAACGTTATACATTATAACGTAATATTATATAACGTTATACGTTATAACGTAATACTACATAACGCTGCACGTTGTATAGTAATACTATATACCGTCACACGTTGTATAGTAGTAGTATATAACGTTATACGTTATAACGTAATATTATATAACGTTATACGTTATAACGTAATAGTATATAACGCTGCACGTTGTATAGTAATACTATATACCGTCACACGTTGTATAGTAGTAGTATATAACGTTATACGTTATAACGTAATATTATATAACGTTATACGTTATAACGTAATAGTATATAACGTTATACGTTATAACGTCATAGTATATAACGTTATACGTTATTACGTAATAGTATATAACGTTATAAGTTAGGAAATAAAGTATATAACGTTATATGTTATATCGTAGTAGTATATAACGTTACACGTTATAACGTAATAGTATATAACGTTATATGTTATAAGGTAGTAGTATATAACGTTACACGTTATAACGTAATAGTATATAACGTTATACGTTATAACGTAATAGTATATAACGTTATACGTTATAACGTAATAGTATATAACGTTACACGTTTTAATGTAGTAGTGTATCACGTTGTACGTTATAACGTAATTCTATATAACGTTATACGTTATAACGTAATAGTGTATAACGTTATACGTTATAACGTATTAGTATATAACGTTATACGTTATAACGTAATAGTATATGACGTTATACGTTATTACGTTATAGTATATAACGTTATACGTTATAACGTAATAGTATATAACGTTATACCTCATACCGTAATAGTATATAACGTTATACGTTAGAACGTAAAAGTATATAATGTTACATGTTATATCGCAGTAATATATGACGTTACACGTTATATCGTAATTGTGTATAACGTTATACGTTATAACGTAATAGTATGTAACGCTATAAGTTATAACGTAATAGTATATAACGTTATACGTTATAGCGTAATAGTATATAACGTTATACGTTATAACGTAATAGTATATAACGTTATTCGTTATAACGTAATAGTATATAACGTTATACGTTATAACGTAATAGTATATAACGTTATACGTTATAACGTAATAGTATATAACGTTATACGTTATAACGTAATAGTATATGACGTTATACGTTATTACGTCATAGGATATAACGTTATACATTATAACGTAGTAGTATATAACGATACACGTTATAACGTAATACTACATAACGCTGCACGTTGTATAGTAATACTATATATCGTCACACGTTGTATAGTAGTAGTATATAACGTTATACGTTATAACGTAATATTATATAACGTTATACGTTATAACGTAATAGTATATAACGTTATACGTTATAACGTAATAGTTTATAACGTTACACGTTATAACGTAATACTACATAACGCTGCACGTTGTATAGTAATACTATATATCGTCACACGTTGTATAGTAGTAGTATATAACGTTATACGTTATAACGTAATATTATATAACGTTATACGTTATAACGTAATAGTATATAACGTTATACGTTATAACGTAATAGTATATAACGTTATACGTTATAACGTAATAGTATATACGTTATACGTTACAACGCAATAGCATATAACTTTATATGTTATATCGCAGTAATATATGACGTTACACGTTATAACGTAATTGTGTATAACGTTATACGTTATAACGTAATAGTATTTAACGTTATGCGTTATAGCGTAATACTATAAAACGTTATACGTTATAACGTAATAGTATATAACGTTATACGTTATAACGTAATAGTATATGACGTTATACGTTATTACGTCATAGTATATAACGTTATACGTTATAACGTATTAGTATATAACGTTATACGTTATAACGTAATAGTATATAACGTTATACGTCATACCGTAATAGTATATAACGTTACACGTTATAACGTAATACTACATAACGCTGCACGTTGTATAGTAATACTATATGTCGTTACACGTTGTATCGTAGTAGAATATAACGTTATACGTTATAACGTAATATTATATAACGTTATACGTTATAACGTAATAGTATATATCGTTATACGTCATACCGTAATAGTATATAACGTTATACGTTAGAACGTAAAAGTATATAACGTTATATGTTATATCGCAGTAATATATGACGTTACACGTTATATCGTAATTGTGTATAACGTTATACGTTATAACGTAATAGTATATAACGTTATACGTTATAACGTAATAGTATATAACGTTACACGTTATAACGTAATACTACATAACGCTGCATGATGTATAGTAATATTATATATCGTTACACGTTGTAGAGTAGTAGTATATAACGTTATACGTAATAACGTAATAGTATATAACGTTATACATTATAACGTAATAGCATATAACGTTATACGTTATAACGTAATAGTATGTAACGTTACACGTTCTAACGTAATACTACATAACGCTGCACGTTGTATAGTAATACTATATGTCGTTACACGTTGTATCGTAGTAGTATATAACGTTATACGTTATAACGTAATAGTATATAACGTTATACGTTATAACGTAATAGTATATAACGTTACACGTTTTAATGTAATAGTATATAACGTTGTACGTTATGACGTAATTCTATATAACGTTATCCGTTATAACGTAATAGTGTATAACGTTATACGTTATAGCGTAATAGTATATAACGTTATACGTTATGACGTCATAGTATATAACGTTATACGTTATTACGTAATAGTATATAACGTTATAAGTTAGGAAATAAAGTATATAACGTTATATGTTATATCGCAGTAATATATGACGTTACACGTTATATCGTAATTGTGTATAACGTTATACGTTATAACGTAATAGTATATAACGTTATACGTTATAACGTAATAGTATATAACGTTATACGTCATACCGTAATAGTATATAACGTTATACGTTAGAACGTAAAAGTATATAACGTTACATGTTATATCGCAGTAATATATGACGTTACACGTTATATCGTAATTGTGTATAACGTTATACGTTATAACGTAATAGTATATAACGTTATAAGTTATAGCGTAATAGTATGTAACGCTATAAGTTATAACGTAATAGTATATAACGTTATATGTTATAGCGTAATAGTATATAACGTTATACGTTATAACGTAATAGTATATAACGTTATACGTTATAACGTAATAGTATATAACGTTATATGTTATAAGGTAGTAGTATATAACGTTACACGTTATAACGTAATAGTATATAACGTTATACGTAATAACGTAATAGTATATAACGTTATACGTTATAACGTAATAGTATATAACGTTACACGTTTTAATGTAGTAGTGTATCACGTTGTACGTTATAACGTAATTCTATATAACGTTATACGTTATAACGTAATAGTGTATAACGTTATACGTTATAACGTATTAGTATATAACGTTATACGTTATAACGTAATAGTATATGACGTTATACGTTATAACGTAATAGTATATAACGTTATACGTTATAACGTAGTAGTATATAACGTTATACGTTATAACGTAATAGTATATAACGTTACACGTTTTAATGTAATAGTATATAACGTTGTACGTTATGACGTAATTCTATATAACGTTATCCGTTATAACGTAATAGTGTATAACGTTATACGTTATAGCGTAATAGTATATAACGTTATACGTTATGACGTCATAGTATATAACGTTATACGTTATTACGTAATAGTATATAACGTTATAAGTTAGGAAATAAAGTATATAACGTTATATGTTATATCGTAGTAGTATATAACGTTACACGTTATAACGTAATAGTATATAACGTTATATGTTATAAGGTAGTAGTATATAACGTTACACGTTATAACGTAATAGTATATAACGTTATACGTTATAACGTAATAGTATATAACGTTACACGTTTTAATGTAGTAGTGTATAACGTTGTACGTTATAACGTAATTCTATATAACGTTATACGTTATAACGTAATAGTGTATAACGTTATACGTTATAACGTAATAGTGTATAACGTTATACGTTATAACGTATTAGTATATAACGTTATACGTTATAACGTAATAGTATATGACATTATACGTTATTACGTTATAGTATATAACGTTATACGTTATAACGTAATAGTATATAACGTTATACGTCATACCGTAATAGTATATAACGTTATACGTTAGAACGTAAAAGTATATAACGTTACATGTTATATCGCAGTAATATATGACGTTACACGTTATATCGTAATTGTATATAACGTTATACGTTATAACGTAATAGTATATAACGTTATAAGTTATAGCGTAATAGTATGTAACGCTATAAGTTATAACGTAATAGTATATAACGTTATATGTTATAGCGTAATAGTATATAACGTTATACGTTATAACGTAATAGTATATAACGTTACACGTTTTAATGTAGTAGTGTATCACGTTGTACGTTATAACGTAATTCTATATAACGTTATACGTTATAACGTAATAGTATATAACGTTATACGTTATAACGTAATAGTATATAACGTTACACGTTTTAATGTAATAGTATATAACGTTGTACGTTATGACGTAATTCTATATAACGTTATCCGTTATAACGTAATAGTGTATAACGTTATACGTTATAGCGTAATAGTATATAACGTTATACGTTATGACGTAATAGTATATAACGTTATACGTTATTACGTAATAGTATATAACGTTATAAGTTAGGAAATAAAGTATATAACGTTATATGTTATATAGTAGTAGTATATAACGTTACACGTTATAACGTAATAGTATATAACGTTATATGTTATAAGGTAGTAGTATATAACGTTACACGTTATAACGTAATAGTATATAACGTTATACGTTATAACGTAATAGTATATAACGTTATACGTTATAACGTAATGGTATATAACGTTACACGTTTTAATGTAGTAGTGTATAACGTTGTACGTTATAACGTAATTCTATATAACGTTATACGTTATAACGTAATAGTGTATAACGTTATACGTTATAACGTATTAGTATATAACGTTACATGTTATATCGCAGTAATATATGACGTTACACGTTATATCGTAATTGTGTATAACGTTATACGTTATAACGTAATAGTATATAACGTTATAAGTTATAGCGTAATAGTATGTAACGCTATAAGTTATAACGTAATAGTATATAACGTTATATGTTATAGCGTAATAGTATATAACGTTATACGTTATAACGTAATAGTATATAACGTTATACGTTATAACGTAATATTATATAACGTTATATGTTATAAGGTAGTAGTATATAACGTTACACGTTATAACGTAATAGTATATAACGTTATACGTTATAACGTAATAGTATATAACGTTATACGTTATAACGTAATAGTATATAACGTTACACGTTTTAATGTAGTAGTGTATCACGTTGTACGTTATAACGTAATTCTATATAACGTTATACGTTATAACGTAATAGTGTATAACGTTATACGTTATAACGTATTAGTATATAACGTTATACGTTATAACGTAATAGTATATGACGTTATACGTTATTACGTTATAGTATATAACGTTATACGTTATAACGTAATAGTATATAACGTTATACGTCATACCGTAATAGTATATAACGTTATACGTTAGAACGTAAAAGTATATAACGTTACACGTTATAACGTAATACTACATAACGCTGCATGATGTATAGTAATATTATATATCGTTACACGTTGTAGAGTAGTAGTATATAACGTTATACGTAATAACGTAATAGTATATAACGTTATACATTATAACGTAATAGCATATAACGTTATACGTTATAACGTAATAGTATGTAACGTTACACGTTCTAACGTAATACTACATAACGCTGCACGTTGTATAGTAATACTATATGTCGTTACACGTTGTATCGTAGTAGTATATAACGTTATACGTTATAACGTAATATTATATAACGTTATACGTTATAACGTAATAGTATATAACGTTACACGTTTTAATGTAATAGTATATAACGTTGTACGTTATGACGTAATTCTATATAACGTTATCCGTTATAACGTAATAGTGTATAACGTTATACGTTATAGCGTAATAGTATATAACGTTATACGTTATGACGTCATAGTATATAACGTTATACGTTATTACGTAATAGTATATAACGTTATAAGTTAGGAAATAAAGTATATAACGTTATATGTTATATCGTAGTAGTATATAACGTTACACGTTTTAATGTAGTAGTGTATAACGTTGTACGTTATAACGTAATTCTATATAACGTTATACGTTATAACGTAATAGTGTATAACGTTATACGTTATAACGTATTAGTATATAACGTTATACGTTATAACGTAATAGTATATGACGTTATACGTTATAACGTAATAGTATATAACGTTATACGTCATACCGTAATAGTATATAACGTTATACGTTAGAACGTAAAAGTATATAACGTTACATGTTATATCGCAGTAATATATGACGTTACACGTTATATCGTAATTGTGTATAACGTTATACGTTATAACGTAATAGTATATAACGTTATACGTTATAACGTAATAGTATATAACGTTATACGTCATACCGTAATAGTATATAACGTTATACGTTAGAACGTAAAAGTATATAACGTTACATGTTATATCGCAGTAATATATGACGTTACACGTTATATCGTAATTGTGTATAACGTTATACGTTATAACGTAATAGTATATAACGTTATAAGTTATAGCGTAATAGTATGTAACGCTATAAGTTATAACGTAATAGTATATAACGTTATATGTTATAGCGTAATAGTATATAACGTTATACGTTATAACGTAATAGTATATAACGTTATACGTTATAACGTAATAGTATATAACGTTATATGTTATAAGGTAGTAGTATATAACGTTACACGTTATAACGTAATAGTATATAACGTTATACGTTATAACGTAATAGTATATAACGTTATACGTTATAACGTAATAGTATATAACGTTACACGTTTTAATGTAGTAGTGTATAACGTTATACGTTATAGCGTAATAGTATATAACGTTATACGTTATAACGTCATAGTATATAACGTTATACGTTATTACGTAATAGTATATAACGTTATAAGTTAGGAAATAAAGTATATAACGTTATATGTTATATCGTAGTAGTATATAACGTTACACGTTATAACGTAATAGTATATAACGTTATACGTTATAACGTAATAGTATATAACGTTACACGTTTTAATGTAGTAGTGTATCACGTTGTACGTTATAACGTAATTCTATATAACGTTATACGTTATAACGTAATAGTATATGACGTTATACGTTATTACGTTCTAGTATATAACGTTATACGTCATACCGTAATAGTATATAACGTTATACGTTAGAACGTAAAAGTATATAATGTTACATGTTATATCGCAGTAATATATGACGTTACACGTTATATCGTAATTGTGTATAACGTTATACGTTATAACGTAATAGTATGTAACGCTATAAGTTATAACGTAATAGTATATAACGTTATACGTTATAGCGTAATAGTATATAACGTTATACGTTATAACGTAATAGTATATAACGTTATACGTTATAACGTAATAGTATATAACGTTATACGTTATAACGTAATACTATATAACGTTATACGTTATAACGTAACTGTATATGACGTTATACGTTATAACGTAATAGTATATGACGTTATACGTTATTACGTCATAGGATATAACGTTATACATTATAACGTAGTAGTATATAACGATACACGTTATAACGTAATACTACATAACGCTGCACGTTGTATAGTAATACTATATATCGTCACACGTTGTATAGTAGTAGTATATAACGTTATACGTTATAACGTAATAGTATGTAACGTTACACGTTCTAACGTAATACTACATAACGCTGCACGTTGTATAGTAATACTATATGTCGTTACACGTTGTATCGTAGTAGTATAAAACGTTATACGTTATAACGTAATATTATATAACGTTATACGTTATAACGTAATAGTATATAACGTTACACGTTTTAATGTAATAGTATATAACGTTGTACGTTATGACGTAATTCTATATAACGTTATCCGTTATAACGTAATAGTGTATAACGTTATACGTTATAGCGTAATAGTATATAACGTTATACGTTATGACGTCATAGTATATAACGTTATACGTTATTACGTAATAGTATATAACGTTATAAGTTAGGAAATAAAGTATATAACGTTATATGTTATATCGTAGTAGTATATAACGTTACACGTTTTAATGTAGTAGTGTATAACGTTGTACGTTATAACGTAATTCTATACAACGTTATACGTTATAACGTAATAGTGTATAACGTTATACGTTATAACGTATTAGTATATAACGTTATACGTTATAACGTAATAGTGTATAACGTTATACGTTATAACGTATTAGTATATAACGTTACACGTTATAACGTAATACTACATAACGCTGCACGTTGTATAGTAATACTATATGTCGTTACACGTTGTATCGTAGTAGTATATAACGTTATACGTTATAACGTAATAGTATATAACGTTATACATTATAACGTAATAGCATATAACGTTATACGTTATAACGTAATAGTATGTAACGTTACACGTTCTAACGTAACACTACATAACGCTGCACGTTGTATAGTAATACTATATGTCGTTACACGTTGTATCGTAGTAGTATATAACGTTATACGTTATAACGTAATATTATATAACGTTATACGTTATAACGTAATAGTATATAACGTTACACGTTTTAATGTAATAGTATATAACGTTGTACGTTATGACGTAATTCTATATAACGTTATCCGTTATAACGTAATAGTGTATAACGTTATACGTTATAGCGTAATAGTATATAACGTTATACGTTATGACGTCATAGTATATAACGTTATACGTTATTACGTAATAGTATATAACGTTATAAGTTAGGAAATAAAGTATATAACGTTATATGTTATATCGTAGTAGTATATAACGTTACACGTTTTAATGTAGTAGTGTATAACGTTATACGTTATAACGTATTAGTATATAACGTTATACGTTATAACGTAATAGTATATGACGTTATACGTTATTACGTCACAGTATATAACGTTATACGTTATAACGTAATAGTATATAACGTTATACGTTATAACGTAATAGTATATAACGTTATACGTCATACCGTAATAGTATATAACGTTATACGTTAGAACGTAAAAGTATATAACGTTATATGTTATATCGCAGTAATATATGACGTTACACGTTATGTCGTAATTGTGTATAACGTTATACGTTATAACGTAATAGTATATAACGTTATACGTTATAACGTAATAGTATATAACGTTACACGTTATAACGTAATACTACATAACGCTGCATGATGTATAGTAATATTATATATCGTTACACGTTGTATAGTAGTAGTATATAACGTTATACGTTATAACGTAATAGTATATAACGTTATACATTATAACGTAATAGCATATAACGTTATACGTTATAACGTAATAGTATGTAACGTTACACGTTATAACGTAATACTACATAACGCTGCACGTTGTATAGTAATACTATATGTCGTTACACGTTGTATCGTAGTAGTATATAACGTTATACGTTATAACGTAATATTATATAACGTTATACGTTATAACGTAATAGTATATAACGTTATACGTTATAACGTAATAGTATATAACGTTATACGTTATAACGTAATAGTATATAACGTTACACGTTATAATGTAATAGTATATAACGTTGTACGTTATGACGTAACTCTATATAACGTTATCCGTTATAACGTAATAGTGTATAACGTTATACGTTATAACGTAATAGTATATAACGTTATACGTTATAACGTAATAGTATATAACGTTATACGTCATACCGTAATAGTATATAACGTTATACGTTAGAACGTAAAAGTATATAACGTTATATGTTATATCGCAGTAATATATGACGTTACACGTTATGTCGTCATTGTGTATAACGTTATACGTTATAACGTAATAGTATATAGCGTTATACGTTATAACGTAATAGTATATAACGTTACACGTTATAACGTAATACTACATAACGCTGCATGATGTATAGTAATATTATATATCGTTACACGTTGTATAGTAGTAGTATATAACGTTATACGTTATAACGTAATAGTATATAACGTTATACATTATAACGTAATATTATATAACGTTATACGTTATAACGTAATACTACATAACGCTGCACGTTGTATAGTAATACTATATACCGTCACACGTTGTATAGTAGTAGTATATAACGTTATACGTTATAACGTAATATTATATAACGTTATACGTTATAACGTAATAGTATATAACGCTGCACGTTGTATAGTAATACTATATACCGTCACACGTTGTATAGTAGTAGTATATAACGTTATACGTTATAACGTAATATTATATAACGTTATACGTTATAACGTAATAGTATATAACGTTATACGTTATAACGTCATAGTATATAACGTTATACGTTATTACGTAATAGTATATAACGTTATAAGTTAGGAAATAAAGTATATAACGTTATATGTTATATCGTAGTAGTACATAACGTTACACGTTATAACGTAATAGTATATAACGTTATATGTTATAAGGTAGTAGTATATAACGTTACACGTTATAACGTAATAGTATATAACGTTATACGTTATAACGTAATAGTATATAACGTTATACGTTATAACGTAATAGTATATAACGTTACACGTTTTAATGTAGTAGTGTATCACGTTGTACGTTATAACGTAATTCTATATAACGTTATACGTTATAACGTAATAGTGTATAACGTTATACGTTATAACGTATTAGTATATAACGTTATACGTTATAACGTAATAGTATATGACGTTATACGTTATTACGTTATAGTATATAACGTTATACGTTATAACGTAATAGTATATAACGTTATACCTCATACCGTAATAGTATATAACGTTATACGTTAGAACGTAAAAGTATATAATGTTACATGTTATATCGCAGTAATATATGACGTTACACGTTATATCGTAATTGTGTATAACGTTATACGTTATAACGTAATAGTATGTAACGCTATAAGTTATAACGTAATAGTATATAACGTTATACGTTATAGCGTAATAGTATATAACGTTATACGTTATAACGTAATAGTATATAACGTTATTCGTTATAACGTAATAGTATATAACGTTATACGTTATAACGTAATAGTATATAACGTTATACGTTATAACGTAATTGTATATGACGTTATACGTTATATCGTAATAGTATATAACGTTATACGTTATTACGTCATAGGATATAACGTTATACATTATAACGTAGTAGTATATAACGATACACGTTATAACGTAATACTACATAACGCTGCACGTTGTATAGTAATACTATATATCGTCACACGTTGTATAGTAGTAGTATATAACGTTATACGTTATAACGTAATATTATATAACGTTATACGTTATAACGTAATAGTATATAACGTTATACGTTATAACGTAATAGTTTATAACGTTACACGTTATAACGTAATACTACATAACGCTGCACGTTGTATAGTAATACTATATATCGTCACACGTTGTATAGTAGTAGTATATAACGTTATACGTTATAACGTAATATTATATAACGTTATACGTTATAACGTAATAGTATATAACGTTATACGTTATAACGTACTAGTATATAACGTTATACGTTATAACGTAATAGTATATACGTTATACGTTACAACGCAATAGCATATAACTTTATATGTTATATCGCAGTAATATATGACGTTACACGTTATAACGTAATTGTGTATAACGTTATACGTTATAACGTAATAGTATTTAACGTTATGCGTTATAGCGTAATACTATAAAACGTTATACGTTATAACGTAATAGTATATAACGTTATACGTTATAACGTAATAGTATATGACGTTATACGTTATTACGTCATAGTATATACGTTATACGTTACAACGCAATAGCATATAACTTTATATGTTATATCGCAGTAATATATGACGTTACACGTTATAACGTAATTGTGTATAACGTTATACGTTATAACGTAATAGTATTTAACGTTATGCGTTATAGCGTAATACTATAAAACGTTATACGTTATAACGTAATAGTATATAACGTTATACGTTATAACGTAATAGTATATGACGTTATACGTTATTACGTCATAGTATATAACGTTATACGTTATAACGTATTAGTATATAACGTTATACGTTATAACGTAATAGTATATAACGTTATACGTTATAACGTAATAGTATATATCGTTATACGTCATACCGTAATAGTATATAACGTTATACGTTAGAACGTAAAAGTATATAACGTTATATGTTATATCGCAGTAATATATGACGTTACACGTTATATCGTAATTGTGTATAACGTTATACGTTATAACGTAATAGTATATAACGTTATACGTTATAACGTAATAGTATATAACGTTACACGTTATAACGTAATACTACATAACGCTGCATGATGTATAGTAATATTATATATCGTTACACGTTGTAGAGTAGTAGTATATAACGTTATACGTAATAACGTAATAGTATATAACGTTATACATTATAACGTAATAGCATATAACGTTATACGTTATAACGTAATAGTATGTAACGTTACACGTTCTAACGTAATACTACATAACGCTGCACGTTGTATAGTAATACTATATGTCGTTACACGTTGTATCGTAGTAGTATATAACGTTATACGTTATAACGTAATAGTATATAACGTTATACGTTATAACGTAATAGTATATAACGTTACACGTTTTAATGTAATAGTATATAACGTTGTACGTTATGACGTAATTCTATATAACGTTATCCGTTATAACGTAATAGTGTATAACGTTATACGTTATAGCGTAATAGTATATAACGTTATACGTTATGACGTCATAGTATATAACGTTATACGTTATTACGTAATAGTATATAACGTTATAAGTTAGGAAATAAAGTATATAACGTTATATGTTATATCGTAGTAGTATATAACGTTACACGTTTTAATGTAGTAGTGTATAACGTTGTACGTTATAACGTAATAGTATATGACGTTATACGTTATAACGTAATAGTATATAACGTTATACGTCATACCGTAATAGTATATAACGTTATACGTTAGAACGTAAAAGTATATAACGTTACATGTTATATCGCAGTAATATATGACGTTACACGTTATATCGTAATTGTGTATAACGTTATACGTTATAACGTAATAGTATATAACGTTATACGTTATAACGTAATAGTATATAACGTTATACGTCATACCGTAATAGTATATAACGTTATACGTTAGAACGTAAAAGTATATAACGTTACATGTTATATCGCAGTAATATATGACGTTACACGTTATATCGTAATTGTGTATAACGTTATACGTTATAACGTAATAGTATATAACGTTATAAGTTATAGCGTAATAGTATGTAACGCTATAAGTTATAACGTAATAGTATATAACGTTATATGTTATAGCGTAATAGTATATAACGTTATACGTTATAACGTAATAGTATATAACGTTATACGTTATAACGTAATAGTATATAACGTTATATGTTATAAGGTAGTAGTATATAACGTTACACGTTATAACGTAATAGTATATAACGTTATACGTAATAACGTAATAGTATATAACGTTATACGTTATAACGTAATAGTATATAACGTTACACGTTTTAATGTAGTAGTGTATCACGTTGTACGTTATAACGTAATTCTATATAACGTTATACGTTATAACGTAATAGTGTATAACGTTATACGTTATAACGTATTAGTATATAACGTTATACGTTATAACGTAATAGTATATGACGTTATACGTTATAACGTAATAGTATATAACGTTATACGTTATAACGTAATACTATATAACGTTATACGTTATAACGTAATAGTATATAACGTTACACGTTTTAATGTAATAGTATATAACGTTGTACGTTATGACGTAATTCTATATAACGTTATCCGTTATAACGTAATAGTGTATAACGTTATACGTTATAGCGTAATAGTATATAACGTTATACGTTATGACGTCATAGTATATAACGTTATACGTTATTACGTAATAGTATATAACGTTATAAGTTAGGAAATAAAGTATATAACGTTATATGTTATATCGTAGTAGTATATAACGTTACACGTTATAACGTAATAGTATATAACGTTATATGTTATAAGGTAGTAGTATATAACGTTACACGTTATAACGTAATAGTATATAACGTTATACGTTATAACGTAATAGTATATAACGTTACACGTTTTAATGTAGTAGTGTATAACGTTGTACGTTATAACGTAATTCTATATAACGTTATACGTTATAACGTAATAGTGTATAACGTTATACGTTATAACGTAATAGTGTATAACGTTATACGTTATAACGTATTAGTATATAACGTTATACGTTATAACGTAATAGTATATGACATTATACGTTATTACGTTATAGTATATAACGTTATACGTTATAACGTAATAGTATATAACGTTATACGTCATACCGTAATAGTATATAACGTTATACGTTAGAACGTAAAAGTATATAACGTTACATGTTATATCGCAGTAATATATGACGTTACACGTTATATCGTAATTGTATATAACGTTATACGTTATAACGTAATAGTATATAACGTTATAAGTTATAGCGTAATAGTATGTAACGCTATAAGTTATAACGTAATAGTATATAACGTTATATGTTATAGCGTAATAGTATATAACGTTATACGTTATAACGTAATAGTATATAACGTTACACGTTTTAATGTAGTAGTGTATCACGTTGTACGTTATAACGTAATTCTATATAACGTTATACGTTATAACGTAATAGTATATAACGTTATACGTTATAACGTAATAGTATATAACGTTACACGTTTTAATGTAATAGTATATAACGTTGTACGTTATGACGTAATTCTATATAACGTTATCCGTTATAACGTAATAGTGTATAACGTTATACGTTATAGCGTAATAGTATATAACGTTATACGTTATGACGTAATAGTATATAACGTTATACGTTATTACGTAATAGTATATAACGTTATAAGTTAGGAAATAAAGTATATAACGTTATATGTTATATAGTAGTAGTATATAACGTTACACGTTATAACGTAATAGTATATAACGTTATATGTTATAAGGTAGTAGTATATAACGTTACACGTTATAACGTAATAGTATATAACGTTATACGTTATAACGTAATAGTATATAACGTTATACGTTATAACGTAATGGTATATAACGTTACACGTTTTAATGTAGTAGTGTATAACGTTGTACGTTATAACGTAATTCTATATAACGTTATACGTTATAACGTAATAGTGTATAACGTTATACGTTATAACGTATTAGTATATAACGTTACATGTTATATCGCAGTAATATATGACGTTACACGTTATATCGTAATTGTGTATAACGTTATACGTTATAACGTAATAGTATATAACGTTATAAGTTATAGCGTAATAGTATGTAACGCTATAAGTTATAACGTAATAGTATATAACGTTATATGTTATAGCGTAATAGTATATAACGTTATACGTTATAACGTAATAGTATATAACGTTATACGTTATAACGTAATATTATATAACGTTATATGTTATAAGGTAGTAGTATATAACGTTACACGTTATAACGTAATAGTATATAACGTTATACGTTATAACGTAATAGTATATAACGTTATACGTTATAACGTAATAGTATATAACGTTACACGTTTTAATGTAGTAGTGTATCACGTTGTACGTTATAACGTAATTCTATATAACGTTATACGTTATAACGTAATAGTGTATAACGTTATACGTTATAACGTATTAGTATATAACGTTATACGTTATAACGTAATAGTATATGACGTTATACGTTATTACGTTATAGTATATAACGTTATACGTTATAACGTAATAGTATATAACGTTATACGTCATACCGTAATAGTATATAACGTTATACGTTAGAACGTAAAAGTATATAATGGTACATGTTATATCGCAGTAATATATGACGTTACACGTTATATCGTAATTGTGTATAACGTTATACGTTATAACGTAATAGTATGTAACGCTATAAGTTATAACGTAATAGTATATAACGTTATACGTTATAGCGTAATAGTATATAACGTTATACGTTATAACGTAATAGTATATAACGTTATACGTTATAACGTAATAGTATATAACGTTATAGGTTATAACGTAATAGTATATAACGATACACGTTATAACGTAATGCAACATAACGCTGCACGTTGTATAGTAATACTATATATCGTCACACGTTGTATAGTAGTAGTATATAACGTTATACGTTATAACGTAATATTATATAACGTTATACGTTATAACGTAATAGTCTATAACGTTATACGTTATAACGTAATAGTATATAACGTTATACGTTATAACGTAATAGTATATGACGTTATACGTTATTACGTCATAGGATATAACGTTATACATTATAACGTAGTAGTATATAACGTTACACGTTATAACGTAATACTACATAACGCTGCACGTTGTATAGTAATACTATATATCGTCACACGTTGTATAGTAATAGTATATAACGTTATACGTTATAACGTAATATTATATAACGTTATACGTTATAACGTAATAGTATATAACGTTATACGTTATAACGTAATAGTATATAACGTTACACGTTATAACGTAATAATACATAACGCTGCACGTTGTATAGTAATACTATATATCGTCACACGTTGTATAGTAGTAGTATATAACGTTATACGTTATAACGTAATATTATATAACGTTATACGTTATAACGTAATAGTATATAACGTTATACGTTATAACGTAATAGCATATAACGTTATACGTTATAACGTAATAGTATATAACGTTATACGTTATAACGTAATAGTATATACGTTATACGTTACAACGTAATAGCATATAACTTTATATGTTATATCGCAGTAATATATGACGTTACACGTTATAACGTAATACTACATAACGCTGCACGTTGTATAGTAATACTATATGTCGTTACACGTTGTATCGTAGTAGTATATAACGTTATACGTTATAACGTAATATTATATAACGTTATACGTTATAACGTAATAGTATATAACGTTATACGTTATAACGTAATAGTATATAACGTTATAAGTTAGGAAATAAAGTATATAACGTTATATGTTATATCGTAGTAGTATATAACGTTACACGTTATAACGTAATAGTATATAGCGTTATATGTTATAAGGTAGTAGTATATAACGTTACACGTTATAACGTAAGAGTATATAACGTTATACGTTATAACGTAATAGTATATAACGTTATACGTTATAACGTAATAGTATATAACGTTACACGTTTTAATGTAGTAGTGTATAACGTTGTACGTTATAACGTAATTCTATATAACGTTATACGATATAACGTAATAGTGTATAACGTTATACGTTATAACGTATTAGTATATAACGTTACACGTTATAACGTAATACTACATAACGCTGCACGTTGTATAGTAATACTATATGTCGTTACACGTTGTATCGTAGTAGTATATAACGTTATACGTTATAACGTAATATTATATAACGTTATACGTTATAACGTAATAGTATATAACGTTATACGTTATAACGTAATAGTATATAACGTTATACGTTATAACGTAATATTATATAACGTTACACGTTTTAATGTAATAGTATATAACGTTGTACGTTATGACGTAATTCTATATAACGTTATCCGTTATAACGTAATAGTGTATAACGTTATACGTTATAGCGTAATAGTATATAACGTTATACGTTATAACGTCATAGTATATAACGTTATACGTTATTACGTAATAGTATATAACGTTATAAGTTAGGAAATAAAGTATATAACGTTATATGTTATATCGTAGTAGTATATAACGTTACACGTTATAACGTAATAGTATATAGCGTTATATGTTATAAGGTAGTAGTATATAACGTTACACGTTATAACGTAAGAGTATATAACGTTATACGTTATAACGGAATAGTATATAACGTTATAAGTTATAACGTAATAGTATATAACGTTACACGTTTTAATGTAGTAGTGTATAACGTTGTACGTTATAACGTAATTCTATATAACGTTATACGTTATAACGTAATAGTGTATAACGGTATACGTTATAACGTATTAGTATATAACGTTATACGTTATAACGTAAGAGTATATAACGTTATACGTTATAACGTAATAGTATATAACGTTATACGTTATAACGTAATAGTATATAACGTTACACGTTTTAATGTAGTAGTGTATAACGTTGTACGTTATAACGTAATTCTATATAACGTTATACGTTATAACGTAATAGTGTATAACGGTAAACGTTATAACGTATTAGTGTATAACGTTGTACGTTATAACGTAATTCTATATAACGTTATACGTTATAACGTAATAGTGTATAACGGTATACGTTATAACGTATTAGTATATAACGTTACACGTTTTAATGTAGTAGTGTATAACGTTGTACGTTATAACGTAATTCTATATAACGTTATACGTTATAACGTAATAGTGTATAACGGTATACGTTATAACGTATTAGTATATAACGTTATACGTTATAACGTAATAGTATATGACGTTATACGTTATAACGTAATAGTATATAACGTTATACGTTATAGCGTAATAGTATATAACGTTATACGTTATAACGTAATAGTATATAACGTTATACGTTATAACGTAATATTATATAACGTTATACGTTATAACGTAATAGTATATAACGTTATACGTTATAACGTAATAGTATATAACGTTACACGTTATAACGTAATACTACATAACGCTGCACGTTGTATAGTAATACTATATATCGTCACACGTTGTATAGTAGTAGTATATAACGTTATACGTTATAACGTAATAGTATATAACGTTATACGTTATAACGTAATAGTATATAACGTTATACGTTATAACGTAATAGTATATAACGTTATACGTTATAACGTAATAGTATATACGTTATACGTTACAACGTAATATCATATAACTTTATATGTTATATCGCAGTAATATATGACGTTACACGTTATAACGTAATTGTGTATAACGTTATACGTTATAACGTAATAGTATATAACGTTATACGTCATACCGTAATAGTATATAACGTTACACGTTATAACGTAATACTACATAACGCTGCACATTGTATAGTAATACTATATGTCGTTACACGTTGTATCGTAGTAGTATATAACGTTATACGTTATAACGTAATATTATATAACGTTATACGTTATAACGTAATAGTATATAACGTTAAACGTTATAACGTAATGGTATATAACGTTATACGTCATACCGTAATAGTATATAACGTTATACGTTAGAACGTAAAAGTATATAACGTTATATGTTATATCGCAGTAATATATGACGTTACACGTTATATCGTAATTGTGTATAACGTTATACGTTATAACGTAATAGTATATAACGTTATACGTTATAACGAAATAGTATATAACGTTACACGTTATAGCGTAGTACTACATAACGCTGCATGATGTATAGTAATATTATATATCGTTACACGTTGTATAGTAGTAGTATATAACGTTATACGTTATACCGTAATAGTATATAACGTTATACATTATAACGTAATAGCATATAACGTTATACGTTATAACGTAATAGTATGTAACGTTACACGTTATAACGTAATACTACATAACGCTGCACGTTGTATAGTAATACTATATGTCGTTACACGTTGTATCGTAGTAGTATATAACGTTATACGTTATAACATAATATTATATAACGTTATACGTTATAACGTAATAGTATATAACGTTATACGTTATAACGTAATAGTATATAACGTTATACGTTATAACGTAATAGTATATAACGTTACACGTTTTAATGTAATAGTATATAACGTTGTACGTTATGACGTAATTCTACATAACGTTATCCGTTATAACGTAATAGTGTATAACGTTATACGTTATAGCGTAATAGTATATAACGTTATACGTTATGACGTCATAGTATATAACGTTATACGTTATTACGTAATAGTATATAACGTTATAAGTTAGGAAATAAAGTATATAACGTTATATGTTATATCGTAGTAGTATATAACGTTACACGTTATAACGTAATAGTATATAACGTTATATGTTTTAAGGTAGTAGTATATAACGATACACGTTATAACGTAATAGTATATAACGTTATACGTTATAACGTAATAGTATATAACGTTATACGTTATAACGTAATAGTATATAACGTTACACGTTTTAATGTAGTAGTGTATAACGTTGTACGTTATGACGTAATTCTATATAACGTTATACGTTATAACGTAATAGTGTATAACGTTATACGTTATAACGTATTAGTATATAACGTTATAAGTTATAGCGTAATACTATGTAACGCTATAAGTTATAACGTAATAGTATATAACGTTATATGTTATAGCGTAATAGTATATAACGTTATACGTTATAACGTAATAGTATATAACGTTATACGTTATTACGTTATAGTATATAACGTTATACGTTATAACGTAATAGTATATAACGTTATACGTCATACCGTAATAGTATATAACGTTATACGTTAGAACGTAAAAGTATATAACGTTACATGTTATATCGCAGTAATATATGACGTTACACGTTATATCGTAATTGTGTATAACGTTATACGTTATAACGTAATAGTATATAACGTTATAAGTTATAGCGTAATACTATGTAACGCTATAAGTTATAACGTAATAGTATATAACGTTATATGTTATAGCGTAATAGTATATAACGTTATACGTTATAACGTAATAGTATATAACGTTATACGTTATAACGTAATAGTATATAACGTTATATGTTATTAGGTAGTAGTATATAACGTTACACGTTATAACGTAATAGTATATAACGTTATACGTTATAACGTAATAGTATATAACGTTATACGTTATAACGTAATAGTATATAACGTTACACGTTTTAATGTAGTAGTGTATCACGTTGTACGTTATAACGTAATTCTATATAACGTTATACGTTATAACGTAATAGTGTATAACGTTATACGTTATAACGTATTAGTATATAACGTTATACGTTATAACGTAATAGTATATGACGTTATACGTTATTACGTTATAGTATATAACGTTATACGTTATAACGTAATAGTATATAACGTTATACGTCATACCGTAATAGTATATAACGTTATACGTTAGAACGTAAAAGTATATAATGTTACATGTTATATCGCAGTAATATATGACGTTACACGTTATATCGTAATTGTGTATAACGTTATACGTTATAACGTAATAGTATGTAACGCTATAAGTTATAACGTAATAGTATATAACGTTATACGTTATAGCGTAATAGTATATAACGTTATACGTTATAACGTAATAGTATATAACGTTATACGTTATAACGTAATAGTATATAACGTTATAGGTTATAACGTAATAGTATATAACGATACACGTTATAACGTAATACTACATAACGCTGCACGTTGTATAGTAATACTATATATCGTCACACGTTGTATAGTAGTAGTATATAACGTTATACGTTATAACGTAATATTATATAACGTTATACGTTATAACGTAATAGTCTATAACGTTATACGTTATAACGTAATAGTATATAACGTTATACGTTATAACGTAATAGTATATGACGTTATACGTTATTACGTCATAGGATATAACGTTATACATTATAACGTAGTAGTATATAACGTTACACGTTATAACGTAATACTACATAACGCTGCACGTTGTATAGTAATACTATATATCGTCACACGCTGTATAGTAGTAGTATATAACGTTATACGTTATAACGTAATATTATATAACGTTATACGTTATAACGAAATAGTATATGACGTTATACGTTATAACGTAATAGTATATAACGTTACACGTTATAACGTAATACTACATAACGCTGCACGTTGTATAGTAATACTATATATCGTCACACGTTGTATAGTAGTAGTATATAACGTTATACGTTATAACGTAATATTATATAACGTTATATCGTTATAACGTAATAGTATATAACGTTATACGTTATAACGTAATAGTATATAACGTTATACGTTATAACGTAATAGTATATACGTTATACGTTACAACGTAATAGCATATAACTTTATATGTTATATCGCAGTAATATATGACGTTACACGTTATAACGTAATTGTGTATAACGTTATACGTTATAACGTAATAGTATTTAACGTTATGCGTTATAGCGTAATACTATAAAACGCTATACGTTATAACGTAATAGTATATAACGTTATACGTTATAACGTAATAGAATATAACGTTAGACGTTATAACGTAATAGTATATAACGTTATACGTCATACCGTAATAGTATATAACGTTACACGTTATAACGTAATACTACATAACGCTGCACGTTGTATAGTAATACTATATGTCGTTACACGTTGTATCGTAGTAGTATATAACGTTATACGTTATAACGTAATATTATATAACGTTATACGTTATAACGTAATAGTATATAACGTTATACGTTATAACGTAATAGTATATGACGTTATACGTTATTACGTCACAGTATATAACGTTATACGTTATAACGTAATAGTATATAACGTTATACGTTATAACGTAATAGTATATAACGTTATACGTCATACCGTAATATTATATAACGTTATACGTTAGAACGTAAAAGTATATAACGTTATATGTTATATCGCAGTAATATATGACGTTACACGTTATATCGTAATTGTGTATAACGTTATACGTTATAACGTAATAGTATATAACGTTATACGTTATAACGTAATAGTATATAACATTACACGTTATAACGTAATACTACATAACGCTGCATGATGTATAGTAATATTATATATCGTTACACGTTGTATAGTAGTAGTATATAACGTTATACGTTATAACGTAATAGTATATAACGTTATACATTATAACGTAATAGCATATAACGTTATACGTTATAACGTAATAGTATGTAACGTTACACGTTATAACGTAATACTACATAACGCTGCACGTTGTATAGTAATACTATATGTCGTTACACGTTGTATCGTAGTAGTATATAACGTTATACGTTATAACGTAATATTATATAACGTTATACGTTATAACGTAATAGTATATAACGTTATACGTTATAACGTAATAGTATATAACGTTATACGTTATAACGTAATATTATATAACGTTATACGTTATAACGTAATAGTCTATAACGTTATACGTTATAACGTAATAGTATATAACGTTATACGTTATAACGTAATAGTATATGACGTTATACGTTATTACGTCATAGGATATAACGTTATACATTATAACGTAGTAGTATATAACGTTACACGTTATAACGTAATACTACATAACGCTGCACGTTGTATAGTAATACTATATATCGTCACACGTTGTATAGTAGTAGTATATAACGTTATACGTTATAACGTAATATTATATAACGTTATACGTTATAACGTAATAGTATATAACGTTATACGTTATAACGTAATAGTATATAACGTTACACGTTATAACGTAATAATACATAACGCTGCACGTTGTATAGTAATACTATATATCGTCACACGTTGTATAGTAGTAGTATATAACGTTATACGTTATAACGTAATATTATATAACGTTATACGTTATAACGTAATAGTATATAACGTTATACGTTATAACGTAATAGTATATAACGTTATACGTTATAACGTAATAGTATATAACGTTATACGTTATAACGTAATAGTATATACGTTATACGTTACAACGTAATAGCATATAACTTTATATGTTATATCGCAGTAATATATGACGTTACACGTTATAACGTAATTGTGTATAACGTTATACGTTATAACGTAATAGTATTTAACGTTATGCATTATAGCGTAATACTATAAAACGTTATACGTCATACCGTAATAGTATATAACGTTATACGTTATAACGTAATAGTATATAACGTTATACGTTATAACGTAATAGTATATAACGTTATACGTTATAACGTAATTGTATATAACGTTATACGTTATAACGTAATTGTATATGACGTTATACGTTATAACGTAATAGTATATGACGTTATACGTTATTACGTCATAGGATATAACGTTATACATTATAACGTAGTAGTATATAACGTTACACGTTATAACGTAATACTACATAACGCTGCACGTTGTATAGTAATACTATATATCGTCACACGTTGTATAGTAGTAGTATATAACGTTATACGTTATAACGTAATATTATATAACGTTATACGTTATAACGTAATAGTATATAACGTTATACGTTATAACGTAATAGTATATAACGTTACACGTTATAACGTAATACTACATAACGCTGCACGTTGTATAGTAATACTATATATCGTCACACGTTGTATAGTAGTAGTATATAACGTTATACGTTATAACGTAATAGTATATAACGTTATACGTTATAACGTAATAGTATATAACGTTATACGTTATAACGTAATAGTATATAACGTTATACGTTATAACGTAATAGTATATAACGTTATACGTTATAACGTAATAGTATATACGTTATACGTTACAACGTAATATCATATAACTTTATATGTTATATCGCAGTAATATATGACGTTACACGTTATAACGTAATTGTGTATAACGTTATACGTTATAACGTAATAGTATTTAACGTTATGCGTTATAGCGTAATACTATAAAACGTTATACGTTATAACGTAATAGTATATAACGTTATACGTTATAACGTAATAGTATATAACGTTGTACGTCATACCGTAATAGTATATAACGTTACACGTTATAACGTAATACTACATAACGCTGCACGTTGTATAGTAATACTATATGTCGTTACACGTTGTATCGTAGTAGTATATAACGTTATACGTTATAACGTAATATTATATAACGTTATACGTTATAACGTAATAGTATATAACGTTAAACGTTATAACGTAATAGTATATGACGTTGTACGTTATTACGTCACAGTATATAACGTTATACGTTATAACGTAATAGTATATAACGTTATACGTTATAACGTAATAGTATATAACGTTACACGTTATAACGTAATAATACATAACGCTGCACGTTGTATAGTAATACTATATATCGTCACACGTTGTATAGTAGTAGTATATAACGTTATACGTTATAACGTAATATTATATAACGTTATACGTTATAACGTAATAGTATATAACGTTATACGTTATAACGTAATAGTATATAACGTTATACGTTATAACGTAATAGTATATAACGTTATACGTTATAACGTAATAGTATATACGTTATACGTTACAACGTAATAGCATATAACTTTATATGTTATATCGCAGTAATATATGACGTTACACGTTATAACGTAATTGTGTATAACGTTATACGTTATAACGTAATAGTATTTAACGTTATGCATTATAGCGTAATACTATAAAACGTTATACGTTATAACGTAATAGTATATAACGTTATACGTTATAACGTAATAGAATATAACGTTATACGTTATAACGTAATAGTATATAACGTTATACGTCATACCGTAATAGTATAACGTTATACGTTATAACGTAATAGTATATAACGTTATACGTTATAACGTAATAGTATATAACGTTATACGTTATAACGTAATTGTATATAACGTTATACGTTATAACGTAATTGTATATGACGTTATACGTTATAACGTAATAGTATATGACGTTATACGTTATTACGTCATAGGATATAACGTTATACATTATAACGTAGTAGTATATAACGTTACACGTTATAACGTAATACTACATAACGCTGCACGTTGTATAGTAATACTATATATCGTCACACGTTGTATAGTAGTAGTATATAACGTTATACGTTATAACATAATATTATATAACGTTATACGTTATAACGTAATAGTATATAACGTTATACGTTATAACGTAATAGTATATAACGTTACACGTTATAACGTAATACTACATAACGCTGCACGTTGTATAGTAATACTATATATCGTCACACGTTGTATAGTAGTAGTATATAACGTTATACGTTATAACGTAATAGTATATAACGTTATACGTTATAACGTAATAGTATATAACGTTATGCGTTATAGCGTAATAGTATATAACGTTAACGTTTTGACGCTATAGTATATAACGTTATACGTTATAACGTAATAGTATATACGTTATACGTTACAACGTAATATCATATAACTTTATATGTTATATCGCAGTAATATATGACGTTACACGTTATAACGTAATTGTGTATAACGTTATACGTTATAACGTAATAGTATTTAACGTTATGCGTTATAGCGTAATACTATAAAACGTTATACGTTATAACGTAATAGTATATAACGTTATACGTTATAACGTAATAGTATATAACGTTGTACGTCATACCGTAATAGTATATAACGTTACACGTTATAACGTAATACTACATAACGCTGCACGTTGTATAGTAATACTATATGTCGTTACACGTTGTATCGTAGTAGTATATAACGTTATACGTTATAACGTAATATTATATAACGTTATACGTTATAACGTAATAGTATATAACGTTTAACGTTATAACGTAATAGTATATGACGTTGTACGTTATTACGTCACAGTATATAACGTTATACGTTATAACGTAATAGTATATAACGTTATACGTTATAACGTAATAGTATATAACGTTATACGTCATACCGTAATAGTATATAACGTTATACGTTAGAACGTAAAAGTATATAACGTTATATGTTATATCGCAGTAATATATGACGTTACACGTTATATCGTAATTGTGTATAACGTTATACGTTATAACGTAATAGTATATAACGTTATACGTTATAACGAAATAGTATATAACGTTACACGTTATAGCGTAATACTACATAACGCTGCATGATGTATAGTAATATTATATATCGTTACACGTTGTATAGTAGTAGTATATAACGTTATACGTTATAACGTAATAGTATATAACGTTATACATTATAACGTAATAGCATATAACGTTATACGTTATAACGTAATAGTATGTAACGTTACACGTTATAACGTAATACTACATAACGCTGCACGTTGTATAGTAATACTATATGTCGTTACACGTTGTATCGTAGTAGTATATAACGTTATACGTTATAACGTAATATTATATAACGTTATACGTTATAACGTAATAGTATATAACGTTATACGTTATAACGTAATAGTATATAACGTTACACGTTTTAATGTAATAGTATATAACGTTGTACGTTATGACGTAATTCTATATAACGTTATCCGTTATAACGTAATAGTGTATAACGTTATACGTTATAGCGTAATAGTATATAACGTTATACGTTATAACGTCATAGTATATAACGTTATACGTTATTCCGTAATAGTATATAACGTTATAAGTTAGGAAATAAAGTATATAACGTTATATGTTATATCGTAGTAGTATATAACGTTACACGTTATAACGTAATAGTATATAACGTTATATGTTATAAGGTAGTAGTATATAACGTTACACGTTATAACGTAATAGTATATAACGTTATAC
This sequence comes from Bombus terrestris, assembly GCF_910591885.1. NCBI lineage: Eukaryota > Metazoa > Arthropoda > Insecta > Hymenoptera > Apidae > Bombus > Bombus terrestris. Next base: position 4,863,817 of record NC_063270.1, on the reverse strand, counting down.
GTTATAACGTAATAGTATATAACGTTATACGTTATTCCGTAATAGTATATAACGTTATAAGTTAGGAAATAAAGTATATAACGTTATATGTTATATCGTAGTAGTATATAACGTTACACGTTATAACGTAATAGTATATAACGTTATATGTTATAAGGTAGTAGTATATAACGTTACACGTTATAACGTAATAGTATATAACGTTATACGTTATAACGTAATAGTATATAACGTTATACGTTATAACGTCATAGTATATAACGTTATACGTTATTCCGTAATAGTATATAACGTTATAAGTTAGGAAATAAAGTATATAACGTTATATGTTATATCGTAGTAGTATATAACGTTACACGTTATAACGTAATAGTATATAACGTTATATGTTATAAGGTAGTAGTATATAACGTTACACGTTATAACGTAATAGTATATAACGTTATACGTTATAGCGTAATAGTATATAATGTTATACGTTATAACGTCATAGTCTACAACGTTATACGTTATTACGTAATAGTATATAACGTTATACGTTATAACGTAATAGTATATAACCCTATACGTTATTACGTAATAGTATATAACGTTACAAGTTAGGAAATAAAGTATATAACGTTATATGTTATATCGTAGTAGTATATAACGTTACACGTTATAACGTAATAGTATATAACGTTATATGTTATATCGTAGTAGTATATAGCGTTACACGTTATAACGTAATAGTATATAACGTTATACGTTATAACGTAATAGTATATAACGTTATACGTTATAACATCATAGTATATAACGTTATACGTTATAACGTAATAGTATATGACGTTATACGTTATTACGGCATAGTATATAACGTTATACGTTATAACGTAATAGTATATAACGTTATACGTTATAACATCATAGTATATAACGTTATACGTTATAACGTAATAGTATATGACGTTATACGTTATTACGTCATAGTATATAACGTTATACGTTATAACGTAATAGTATATAACGTTATACGTTATAACGTAATAGTATATAACGTTATACGTCATACCGTAATAGTATATAACGTTATACGTTAGAACGTAAAAGTATATAACGTTATATGTTATATCGCAGTAATATATGACGTTACACATTACACGTTACACGTTACAGTAATATATAACGTAATAGTATATACCGTTATACGTTATAACGTAATAGTATGTAACGTTACACGTTATAACGTAATACTACATAACGCTGCATGATGTATAGTAATACTATATATCGTCACACGTTGTTTAGTAGTAGTATATAACGTTATACGTTATAACGTAATATTATATAACGTTATACGTTGCAACGTAATATTATATAACTTTATATGTTATATCGCAGTAATATATGACATTACACGTTATAAAGTAATTGTGTATAACGTTATACGTTATAACGTAATATTATATAACGTTATACGTTGCAACGTAATAGTATATAACTTTATATGTTATATCGCAGTAATATATGACATTACACGTTATAAAGTAATTGTGTATAACGTTATACGTTATAACGTAATAGTATATAACGTTATACGTTATAGCGTAACAGTATATAGCGTTATACGTTATAACGTAATAGTATATAACGTTATACATTATAACGTAGTAGTATATAACGTTACACATTATAACGTAATACTACATAACGCTGCACGTTGTATAGTAATACTATATGTCGATACACGTTGTATCGTAGTAGTATATAACGTTATACATTATAACGTAATATTATGTAACGTTATACGTTATCACGTAATAGTATATAACGTTATGCGTCATAGCGTAACAGTATATACTGTTATACGTTATAACGTAATAGTGTATAACGTTATACATTATAACGTACTAGTTTATAACGTTACACGTTATAAGGTAATACTACATAACGCTGCACGTTGAATAGTAATACTATATATCGTTACACGTTGTATAGTAGTAGTATATAACGTTATACGTTATAACGTAATAGTATATAACGTTATACGTTATAACGTAATAGTATATAACGTTACACGTTATAACGTAATACTACATAACGCTGCACGTTGTATAGTAATACTATATATCGTCACACGTTGTATAGTAGTAGTATATAACGTTATACGTTATAACGTAATATTATATAACGTTATACGTTATAACGTAATAGTATATAACGTTATACGTTATAACGTAATAGTATATGACGTTATACGTTATTACATCATAGGATATAACGTTATACATTATAACGTAGTAGTATATAACGTTACACGTTATAACGTAATACTACATAACGCTGCACGTTGTATAGTAATACTATATATCGTCACACGTTGTATAGTAGTAGTATATAACGTTATACGTTATAACGTAATATTATATAACGTTATACGTTACAAGGTAATAGTATATAACGTTATACGTTATAACGTAATAGTATATAACGTTACACGTTATAACGTAATACTACATAACGCTGCACGTTGTATAGTAATACTATATATCGTCACACGTTGTATAGTAGTAGTATATAACGTTATACGTTATAACGTAATATTATATAACGTTATACGTTATAGCGTAACAGTATATAGCGTTATACGTTATAACGTAATAGTATATAACGTTATACGTTATAACGTAATAGTATATACGTTATACGTTACAACGTAATATCATATAACTTTATATGTTATATCGCAGTAATATATGACGTTACACGTTATAACGTAATTGTGTATAACGTTATACGTTATAACGTAATAGTATTTAACGTTATGCGTTATAGCGTAATACTATAAAACGTTATACGTTATAACGTAATAGTATATAACGTTATACGTTATAACGTAATAGTATATAACGTTATACGTCATACCGTAATAGTATATAACGTTACACGTTATAACGTAATACTACATAACGCTGCACGTTGTATAGTAATACTATATGTCGTTACACGTTGTATCGTAGTAGTATATAACGTTATACGTTATAACGTAATATTGTATAACGTTATACGTTATTACGTCACAGTATATAACGTTATACGTTATAACGTAATAGTATATAACGTTATACATTATAACGTAATAGCATATAACGTTATACGTTATAACGTAATAGTATGTAACGTTACACGTTATAACGTAATACTACATAACGCTGCACGTTGTATAGTAATACTATATGTCGTTACACGTTGTATCGTAGTAGTATATAACGTTATACGTTATAACGTAATATTATATAACGTTATACGTTATAACGTAATAGTATATAACGTTATACGTTATTCCGTAATAGTATATAACGTTATAAGTTAGGAAATAAAGTATATAACGTTATATGTTATATCGTAGTAGTATATAACGTTACACGTTATAACGTAATAGTATATAACGTTATATGTTATAAGGTAGTAGTATATAACGTTACACGTTATAACGTAATAGTATATAACGTTATACGTTATAACGTAATAGTATATAACGTTATACGTTATTCCGTAATAGTATATAACGTTATAAGTTAGGAAATAAAGTATATAACGTTATATGTTATATCGTAGTAGTATATAACGTTACACGTTATAACGTAATAGTATATAACGTTATATGTTATAAGGTAGTAGTATATAACGTTACACGTTATAACGTAATAGTATATAACGTTATACGTTATAACGTAATAGTATATAACGTTATACGTTATAACGTCATAGTATATAACGTTATACGTTATTCCGTAATAGTATATAACGTTATAAGTTAGGAAATAAAGTATATAACGTTATATGTTATATCGTAGTAGTATATAACGTTACACGTTATAACGTAATAGTATATAACGTTATATGTTATAAGGTAGTAGTATATAACGTTACACGTTATAACGTAATAGTATATAACGTTATACGTTATAGCGTAATAGTATATAATGTTATACGTTATAACGTCATAGTCTACAACGTTATACGTTATTACGTAATAGTATATAACGTTATACGTTATAACGTAATAGTATATAACCCTATACGTTATTACGTAATAGTATATAACGTTACAAGTTAGGAAATAAAGTATATAACGTTATATGTTATATCGTAGTAGTATATAACGTTACACGTTATAACGTAATAGTATATAACGTTATATGTTATATCGTAGTAGTATATAGCGTTACACGTTATAACGTAATAGTATATAACGTTATACGTTATAACGTAATAGTATATAACGTTATACGTTATAACATCATAGTATATAACGTTATACGTTATAACGTAATAGTATATGACGTTATACGTTATTACGTCATAGTATATAACGTTATACGTTATAACGTAATAGTATATAACGTTACACGTTATAACATCATAGTATATAACGTTATACGTTATAACGTAATAGTATATGACGTTATACTTTATTACGTCATAGTATATAACGTTATACGTTATAACGTAATAGTATATAACGTTATACGTTATAACGTAATAGTATATAACGTTATACGTCATACCGTAATAGTATATAACGTTATACGTTAGAACGTAAAAGTATATAACGTTATATGTTATATCGCAGTAATATATGACGTTACACATTACACGTTACACGTTACAGTAATATATAACGTAATAGTATATACCGTTATACGTTATGACGTAATAGTATGTAACGTTACACGTTATAACGTAATACTACATAACGCTGCATGATGTATAGTAATACTATATATCGTCACACGTTGTTTAGTAGTAGTATATAACGTTATACGTTATAACGTAATATTATATAACGTTATACGTTGCAACGTAATAGTATATAACTTTATATGTTATATCGCAGTAATATATGACATTACACGTTATAAAGTAATTGTGTATAACGTTATACGTTATAACGTAATATTATATAACGTTATACGTTGCAACGTAATAGTATATAACTTTATATGTTATATCGCAGTAATATATGACATTACACGTTATAAAGTAATTGTGTATAACGTTATACGTTATAACGTAATAGTATATAACGTTATACGTTATAGCGTAACAGTATATAGCGTTATACGTTATAACGTAATAGTATATAACGTTATACATTATAACGTAGTAGTATATAACGTTACACATTATAACGTAATACTACATAACGCTGCACGTTGTATAGTAATACTATATGTCGTTACACGTTGTATCGTAGTAGTATATAACGTTATACATTATAACGTAATATTATGTAACGTTATACGTTATCACGTAATAGTATATAACGTTATGCGTCATAGCGTAACAGTATATACTGTTATACGTTATAACGTAATAGTGTATAACGTTATACATTATAACGTACTAGTTTATAACGTTACACGTTATAAGGTAATACTACATAACGCTGCACGTTGAATAGTAATACTATATATCGTTACACGTTGTATAGTAGTAGTATATAACGTTATACGTTATAACGTAATAGTATATAACGTTATACGTTATAACGTAATAGTATATAACGTTATACGTTATAACGTAATAGTATATAACGTTACACGTTTTAATGTAGTAGTGTATAACGTTGTACGTTATAACGTAATTCTATATAACGTTATACGTTATAACGTAATAGTGTATAACGTTATACGTTATAACGTATTAGTATATAACGTTATACGTTATAACGTAATAGTATATGACGTTATACGTTATTACGTTATAGTATATAACGTTATACGTTATAACGTAATAGTATTTAACGTTATACGTCATACCTTAATACTATATAACGTTATACGTTAGAACGTAAAAGTATATAACGTTACATGTTATATCGCAGTAATATATGACGTTACACGTTATATCGTAATTGTGTATAACGTTATACGTTATAACGTATTAGTATATAACGTTATACGTTATAACGTAATAGTATATGACGTTATACGTTATTACGTTATAGTATATAACGTTATACGTTATAACGTAATAGTATATAACGTTATACGTCATACCGTAATACTATATAACGTTATACGTTAGAACGTAAAAGTATATAACGTTACATGTTATATCGCAGTAATATATGACGTTACACGTTATATCGTAATTGTGTATAACGTTATACGTTATAACGTAATAGTATATAACGTTACACGTTATAAGGTAATACTACATAACGCTGCACGTTGAATAGTAATACTATATATCGTTACACGTTGTATAGTAGTAGTATATAACGTTATACGTTATAACGTAATAGTATATAACGTTATACGTTATATCGTAATAGTATATAACGTTATACGTTATAGCGTAATAGTATATAACGTTATACGTTATAACGTAATAGTATATAACGTTATACGTTATAACGTAATAGTATATAACGTTATAGGTTATAACGTAATAGTATATAACGATACACGTTATAACGTAATACTACATAACGCTGCACGTTGTATAGTAATACTATATATCGTCACACGTTGTATAGTAGTAGTATATAACGTTATACGTTATAACGTAATATTATATAACGTTATACGTTATAACGTAATAGTCTATAACGTTATACGTTATAACGTAATAGTATATAACGTTATACGTTATAACGTAATAGTATATGACGTTATACGTTATTACGTCATAGGATATAACGTTATACATTATAACGTAGTAGTATATAACGTTACACGTTATAACGTAATACTACATAACGCTGCACGTTGTATAGTAATACTATATATCGTCACACGCTGTATAGTAGTAGTATATAACGTTATACGTTATAACGTAATATTATATAACGTTATACGTTATAACGAAATAGTATATGACGTTATACGTTATAACGTAATAGTATATAACGTTACACGTTATAACGTAATACTACATAACGCTGCACGTTGTATAGTAATACTATATATCGTCACACGTTGTATAGTAGTAGTATATAACGTTATACGTTATAACGTAATATTATATAACGTTATATCGTTATAACGTAATAGTATATAACGTTATACGTTATAACGTAATAGTATATAACGTTATACGTTATAACGTAATAGTATATACGTTATACGTTACAACGTAATAGCATATAACTTTATATGTTATATCGCAGTAATATATGACGTTACACGTTATAACGTAATTGTGTATAACGTTATACGTTATAACGTAATAGTATTTAACGTTATGCGTTATAGCGTAATACTATAAAACGTTATACGTTATAACGTAATAGTATATAACGTTATACGTTATAACGTAATAGAATATAACGTTAGACGTTATAACGTAATAGTATATAACGTTATACGTCATACCGTAATAGTATATAACGTTACACGTTATAACGTAATACTACATAACGCTGCACGTTGTATAGTAATACTATATGTCGTTACACGTTGTATCGTAGTAGTATATAACGTTATACGTTATAACGTAATATTATATAACGTTATACGTTATAACGTAATAGTATATAACGTTATACGTTATAACGTAATAGTATATGACGTTATACGTTATTACGTCACAGTATATAACGTTATACGTTATAACGTAATAGTATATAACGTTATACGTTATAACGTAATAGTATATAACGTTATACGTCATACCGTAATATTATATAACGTTATACGTTAGAACGTAAAAGTATATAACGTTATATGTTATATCGCAGTAATATATGACGTTACACGTTATATCGTAATTGTGTATAACGTTATACGTTATAACGTAATAGTATATAACGTTATACGTTATAACGTAATAGTATATAACATTACACGTTATAACGTAATACTACATAACGCTGCATGATGTATAGTAATATTATATATCGTTACACGTTGTATAGTAGTAGTATATAACGTTATACGTTATAACGTAATAGTATATAACGTTATACATTATAACGTAATAGCATATAACGTTATACGTTATAACGTAATAGTATGTAACGTTACACGTTATAACGTAATACTACATAACGCTGCACGTTGTATAGTAATACTATATGTCGTTACACGTTGTATCGTAGTAGTATATAACGTTATACGTTATAACGTAATATTATATAACGTTATACGTTATAACGTAATAGTATATAACGTTATACGTTATAACGTAATAGTATATAACGTTATACGTTATAACGTAATATTATATAACGTTATACGTTATAACGTAATAGTCTATAACGTTATACGTTATAACGTAATAGTATATAACGTTATACGTTATAACGTAATAGTATATGACGTTATACGTTATTACGTCATAGGATATAACGTTATACATTATAACGTAGTAGTATATAACGTTACACGTTATAACGTAATACTACATAACGCTGCACGTTGTATAGTAATACTATATATCGTCACACGTTGTATAGTAGTAGTATATAACGTTATACGTTATAACGTAATATTATATAACGTTATACGTTATAACGTAATAGTATATAACGTTATACGTTATAACGTAATAGTATATAACGTTACACGTTATAACGTAATAATACATAACGCTGCACGTTGTATAGTAATACTATATATCGTCACACGTTGTATAGTAGTAGTATATAACGTTATACGTTATAACGTAATATTATATAACGTTATACGTTATAACGTAATAGTATATAACGTTATACGTTATAACGTAATAGTATATAACGTTATACGTTATAACGTAATAGTATATAACGTTATACGTTATAACGTAATAGTATATACGTTATACGTTACAACGTAATAGCATATAACTTTATATGTTATATCGCAGTAATATATGACGTTACACGTTATAACGTAATTGTGTATAACGTTATACGTTATAACGTAATAGTATTTAACGTTATGCATTATAGCGTAATACTATAAAACGTTATACGTCATACCGTAATAGTATATAACGTTATACGTTATAACGTAATAGTATATAACGTTATACGTTATAACGTAATAGTATATAACGTTATACGTTATAACGTAATTGTATATAACGTTATACGTTATAACGTAATTGTATATGACGTTATACGTTATAACGTAATAGTATATGACGTTATACGTTATTACGTCATAGGATATAACGTTATACATTATAACGTAGTAGTATATAACGTTACACGTTATAACGTAATACTACATAACGCTGCACGTTGTATAGTAATACTATATATCGTCACACGTTGTATAGTAGTAGTATATAACGTTATACGTTATAACGTAATATTATATAACGTTATACGTTATAACGTAATAGTATATAACGTTATACGTTATAACGTAATAGTATATAACGTTACACGTTATAACGTAATACTACATAACGCTGCACGTTGTATAGTAATACTATATATCGTTACACGTTGTATAGTAGTAGTATATAACGTTATACGTTATAACGTAATAGTATATAACGTTATACGTTATAACGTAATAGTATATAACGTTATACGTTATAACGTAATAGTATATAACGTTATACGTTATAACGTAATAGTATATAACGTTATACGTTATAACGTAATAGTATATACGTTATACGTTACAACGTAATATCATATAACTTTATATGTTATATCGCAGTAATATATGACGTTACACGTTATAACGTAATTGTGTATAACGTTATACGTTATAACGTAATAGTATTTAACGTTATGCGTTATAGCGTAATACTATAAAACGTTATACGTTATAACGTAATAGTATATAACGTTATACGTTATAACGTAATAGTATATAACGTTGTACGTCATACCGTAATAGTATATAACGTTACACGTTATAACGTAATACTACATAACGCTGCACGTTGTATAGTAATACTATATGTCGTTACACGTTGTATCGTAGTAGTATATAACGTTATACGTTATAACGTAATATTATATAACGTTATACGTTATAACGTAATAGTATATAACGTTAAACGTTATAACGTAATAGTATATGACGTTGTACGTTATTACGTCACAGTATATAACGTTATACGTTATAACGTAATAGTATATAACGTTATACGTTATAACGTAATAGTATATAACGTTACACGTTATAACGTAATAATACATAACGCTGCACGTTGTATAGTAATACTATATATCGTTACACGTTGTATAGTAGTAGTATATAACGTTATACGTTATAACGTAATATTATATAACGTTATACGTTATAACGTAATAGTATATAACGTTATACGTTATAACGTAATAGTATATAACGTTATACGTTATAACGTAATAGTATATAACGTTATACGTTATAACGTAATAGTATATACGTTATACGTTACAACGTAATAGCATATAACTTTATATGTTATATCGCAGTAATATATGACGTTACACGTTATAACGTAATTGTGTATAACGTTATACGTTATAACGTAATAGTATTTAACGTTATGCATTATAGCGTAATACTATAAAACGTTATACGTTATAACGTAATAGTATATAACGTTATACGTTATAACGTAATAGAATATAACGTTATACGTTATAACGTAATAGTATATAACGTTATACGTCATACCGTAATAGTATATAACGTTATACGTTATAACGTAATAGTATATAACGTTATACGTTATAACGTAATAGTATATAACGTTATACGTTATAACGTAATTGTATATAACGTTATACGTTATAACGTAATTGTATATGACGTTATACGTTATAACGTAATAGTATATGACGTTATACGTTATTACGTCATAGGATATAACGTTATACATTATAACGTAGTAGTATATAACGTTACACGTTATAACGTAATACTACATAACGCTGCACGTTGTATAGTAATACTATATATCGTCACACGTTGTATAGTAGTAGTATATAACGTTATACGTTATAACATAATATTATATAACGTTATACGTTATAACGTAATAGTATATAACGTTATACGTTATAACGTAATAGTATATAACGTTACACGTTATAACGTAATACTACATAACGCTGCACGTTGTATAGTAATACTATATATCGTCACACGTTGTATAGTAGTAGTATATAACGTTATACGTTATAACGTAATAGTATATAACGTTATACGTTATAACGTAATAGTATATAACGTTATACGTTATAACGTAATAGTATATAACGTTATACGTTATAACGTAATAGTATATAACGTTATACGTTATAACGTAATAGTATATACGTTATACGTTACAACGTAATATCATATAACTTTATATGTTATATCGCAGTAATATATGACGTTACACGTTATAACGTAATTGTGTATAACGTTATACGTTATAACGTAATAGTATTTAACGTTATGCGTTATAGCGTAATACTATAAAACGTTATACGTTATAACGTAATAGTATATAACGTTATACGTTATAACGTAATAGTATATAACGTTGTACGTCATAACGTAATAGTATATAACGTTACACGTTATAACGTAATACTACATAACGCTGCACGTTGTATAGTAATACTATATGTCGTTACACGTTGTATCGTAGTAGTATATAACGTTATACGTTATAACGTAATATTATATAACGTTATACGTTATAACGTAATAGTATATAACGTTAAACGTTATAACGTAATAGTATATGACGTTGTACGTTATTACGTCACAGTATATAACGTTATACGTTATAACGTAATAGTATATAACGTTATACGTTATAACGTAATAGTATATAACGTTATACGTCATACCGTAATAGTATATAACGTTATACGTTAGAACGTAAAAGTATATAACGTTATATGTTATATCGCAGTAATATATGACGTTACACGTTATATCGTAATTGTGTATAACGTTATACGTTATAACGTAATAGTATATAACGTTATACGTTATAACGAAATAGTATATAACGTTACACGTTATAGCGTAATACTACATAACGCTGCATGATGTATAGTAATATTATATATCGTTACACGTTGTATAGTAGTAGTATATAACGTTATACGTTATAACGTAATAGTATATAACGTTATACATTATAACGTAATAGCATATAACGTTATACGTTATAACGTAATAGTATGTAACGTTACACGTTATAACGTAATACTACATAACGCTGCACGTTGTATAGTAATACTATATGTCGTTACACGTTGTATCGTAGTAGTATATAACGTTATACGTTATAACGTAATATTATATAACGTTATACGTTATAACGTAATAGTATATAACGTTATACGTTATAACGTAATAGTATATAACGTTACACGTTTTAATGTAATAGTATATAACGTTGTACGTTATGACGTAATTCTATATAACGTTATCCGTTATAACGTAATAGTGTATAACGTTATACGTTATAGCGTAATAGTATATAACGTTATACGTTATAACGTCATAGTATATAACGTTATACGTTATTCCGTAATAGTATATAACGTTATAAGTTAGGAAATAAAGTATATAACGTTATATGTTATATCGTAGTAGTATATAACGTTACACGTTATAACGTAATAGTATATAACGTTATATGTTATAAGGTAGTAGTATATAACGTTACACGTTATAACGTAATAGTATATAACGTTATACGTTATAACGTAATAGTATATAACGTTATACGTTATTCCGTAATAGTATATAACGTTATAAGTTAGGAAATAAAGTATATAACGTTATATGTTATATCGTAGTAGTATATAACGTTACACGTTATAACGTAATAGTATATAACGTTATATGTTATAAGGTAGTAGTATATAACGTTACACGTTATAACGTAATAGTATATAACGTTATACGTTATAACGTAATAGTATATAACGTTATACGTTATAACGTCATAGTATATAACGTTATACGTTATTCCGTAATAGTATATAACGTTATAAGTTAGGAAATAAAGTATATAACGTTATATGTTATATCGTAGTAGTATATAACGTTACACGTTATAACGTAATAGTATATAACGTTATATGTTATAAGGTAGTAGTATATAACGTTACACGTTATAACGTAATAGTATATAACGTTATACGTTATAGCGTAATAGTATATAATGTTATACGTTATAACGTCATAGTCTACAACGTTATACGTTATTACGTAATAGTATATAACGTTATACGTTATAACGTAATAGTATATAACCCTATACGTTATTACGTAATAGTATATAACGTTACAAGTTAGGAAATAAAGTATATAACGTTATATGTTATATCGTAGTAGTATATAACGTTACACGTTATAACGTAATAGTATATAACGTTATATGTTATATCGTAGTAGTATATAGCGTTACACGTTATAACGTAATAGTATATAACGTTATACGTTATAACGTAATAGTATATAACGTTATACGTTATAACATCATAGTATATAACGTTATACGTTATAACGTAATAGTATATGACGTTATACGTTATTACGGCATAGTATATAACGTTATACGTTATAACGTAATAGTATATAACGTTATACGTTATAACATCATAGTATATAACGTTATACGTTATAACGTAATAGTATATGACGTTATACGTTATTACGTCATAGTATATAACGTTATACGTTATAACGTAATAGTATATAACGTTATACGTTATAACGTAATAGTATATAACGTTATACGTCATACCGTAATAGTATATAACGTTATACGTTAGAACGTAAAAGTATATAACGTTATATGTTATATCGCAGTAATATATGACGTTACACATTACACGTTACACGTTACAGTAATATATAACGTAATAGTATATACCGTTATACGTTATAACGTAATAGTATGTAACGTTACACGTTATAACGTAATACTACATAACGCTGCATGATGTATAGTAATACTATATATCGTCACACGTTGTTTAGTAGTAGTATATAACGTTATACGTTATAACGTAATATTATATAACGTTATACGTTGCAACGTAATATTATATAACTTTATATGTTATATCGCAGTAATATATGACATTACACGTTATAAAGTAATTGTGTATAACGTTATACGTTATAACGTAATATTATATAACGTTATACGTTGCAACGTAATAGTATATAACTTTATATGTTATATCGCAGTAATATATGACATTACACGTTATAAAGTAATTGTGTATAACGTTATACGTTATAACGTAATAGTATATAACGTTATACGTTATAGCGTAACAGTATATAGCGTTATACGTTATAACGTAATAGTATATAACGTTATACATTATAACGTAGTAGTATATAACGTTACACATTATAACGTAATACTACATAACGCTGCACGTTGTATAGTAATACTATATGTCGATACACGTTGTATCGTAGTAGTATATAACGTTATACATTATAACGTAATATTATGTAACGTTATACGTTATCACGTAATAGTATATAACGTTATGCGTCATAGCGTAACAGTATATACTGTTATACGTTATAACGTAATAGTGTATAACGTTATACATTATAACGTACTAGTTTATAACGTTACACGTTATAAGGTAATACTACATAACGCTGCACGTTGAATAGTAATACTATATATCGTTACACGTTGTATAGTAGTAGTATATAACGTTATACGTTATAACGTAATAGTATATAACGTTATACGTTATAACGTAATAGTATATAACGTTACACGTTATAACGTAATACTACATAACGCTGCACGTTGTATAGTAATACTATATATCGTCACACGTTGTATAGTAGTAGTATATAACGTTATACGTTATAACGTAATATTATATAACGTTATACGTTATAACGTAATAGTATATAACGTTATACGTTATAACGTAATAGTATATGACGTTATACGTTATTACATCATAGGATATAACGTTATACATTATAACGTAGTAGTATATAACGTTACACGTTATAACGTAATACTACATAACGCTGCACGTTGTATAGTAATACTATATATCGTCACACGTTGTATAGTAGTAGTATATAACGTTATACGTTATAACGTAATATTATATAACGTTATACGTTACAAGGTAATAGTATATAACGTTATACGTTATAACGTAATAGTATATAACGTTACACGTTATAACGTAATACTACATAACGCTGCACGTTGTATAGTAATACTATATATCGTCACACGTTGTATAGTAGTAGTATATAACGTTATACGTTATAACGTAATATTATATAACGTTATACGTTATAGCGTAACAGTATATAGCGTTATACGTTATAACGTAATAGTATATAACGTTATACGTTATAACGTAATAGTATATACGTTATACGTTACAACGTAATATCATATAACTTTATATGTTATATCGCAGTAATATATGACGTTACACGTTATAACGTAATTGTGTATAACGTTATACGTTATAACGTAATAGTATTTAACGTTATGCGTTATAGCGTAATACTATAAAACGTTATACGTTATAACGTAATAGTATATAACGTTATACGTTATAACGTAATAGTATATAACGTTATACGTCATACCGTAATAGTATATAACGTTACACGTTATAACGTAATACTACATAACGCTGCACGTTGTATAGTAATACTATATGTCGTTACACGTTGTATCGTAGTAGTATATAACGTTATACGTTATAACGTAATATTGTATAACGTTATACGTTATTACGTCACAGTATATAACGTTATACGTTATAACGTAATAGTATATAACGTTATACATTATAACGTAATAGCATATAACGTTATACGTTATAACGTAATAGTATGTAACGTTACACGTTATAACGTAATACTACATAACGCTGCACGTTGTATAGTAATACTATATGTCGTTACACGTTGTATCGTAGTAGTATATAACGTTATACGTTATAACGTAATATTATATAACGTTATACGTTATAACGTAATAGTATATAACGTTATACGTTATTCCGTAATAGTATATAACGTTATAAGTTAGGAAATAAAGTATATAACGTTATATGTTATATCGTAGTAGTATATAACGTTACACGTTATAACGTAATAGTATATAACGTTATATGTTATAAGGTAGTAGTATATAACGTTACACGTTATAACGTAATAGTATATAACGTTATACGTTATAACGTAATAGTATATAACGTTATACGTTATTCCGTAATAGTATATAACGTTATAAGTTAGGAAATAAAGTATATAACGTTATATGTTATATCGTAGTAGTATATAACGTTACACGTTATAACGTAATAGTATATAACGTTATATGTTATAAGGTAGTAGTATATAACGTTACACGTTATAACGTAATAGTATATAACGTTATACGTTATAACGTAATAGTATATAACGTTATACGTTATAACGTCATATTATATAACGTTATACGTTATTCCGTAATAGTATATAACGTTATAAGTTAGGAAATAAAGTATATAACGTTATATGTTATATCGTAGTAGTATATAACGTTACACGTTATAACGTAATAGTATATAACGTTATATGTTATAAGGTAGTAGTATATAACGTTACACGTTATAACGTAATAGTATATAACGTTATACGTTATAGCGTAATAGTATATAATGTTATACGTTATAACGTCATAGTCTACAACGTTATACGTTATTACGTAATAGTATATAACGTTATACGTTATAACGTAATAGTATATAACCCTATACGTTATTACGTAATAGTATATAACGTTACAAGTTAGGAAATAAAGTATATAACGTTATATGTTATATCGTAGTAGTATATAACGTTACACGTTATAACGTAATAGTATATAACGTTATATGTTATATCGTAGTAGTATATAGCGTTACACGTTATAACGTAATAGTATATAACGTTATACGTTATAACGTAATAGTATATAACGTTATACGTTATAACATCATAGTATATAACGTTATACGTTATAACGTAATAGTATATGACGTTATACGTTATTACGTCATAGTATATAACGTTATACGTTATAACGTAATAGTATATAACGTTACACGTTATAACATCATAGTATATAACGTTATACGTTATAACGTAATAGTATATGACGTTATACTTTATTACGTCATAGTATATAACGTTATACGTTATAACGTAATAGTATATAACGTTATACGTTATAACGTAATAGTATATAACGTTATACGTCATACCGTAATAGTATATAACGTTATACGTTAGAACGTAAAAGTATATAACGTTATATGTTATATCGCAGTAATATATGACGTTACACATTACACGTTACACGTTACAGTAATATATAACGTAATAGTATATACCGTTATACGTTATGACGTAATAGTATGTAACGTTACACGTTATAACGTAATACTACATAACGCTGCATGATGTATAGTAATACTATATATCGTCACACGTTGTTTAGTAGTAGTATATAACGTTATACGTTATAACGTAATATTATATAACGTTATACGTTGCAACGTAATAGTATATAACTTTATATGTTATATCGCAGTAATATATGACATTACACGTTATAAAGTAATTGTGTATAACGTTATACGTTATAACGTAATATTATATAACGTTATACGTTGCAACGTAATAGTATATAACTTTATATGTTATATCGCAGTAATATATGACATTACACGTTATAAAGTAATTGTGTATAACGTTATACGTTATAACGTAATAGTATATAACGTTATACGTTATAGCGTAACAGTATATAGCGTTATACGTTATAACGTAATAGTATATAACGTTATACATTATAACGTAGTAGTATATAACGTTACACATTATAACGTAATACTACATAACGCTGCACGTTGTATAGTAATACTATATGTCGTTACACGTTGTATCGTAGTAGTATATAACGTTATACATTATAACGTAATATTATGTAACGTTATACGTTATCACGTAATAGTATATAACGTTATGCGTCATAGCGTAACAGTATATACTGTTATACGTTATAACGTAATAGTGTATAACGTTATACATTATAACGTACTAGTTTATAACGTTACACGTTATAAGGTAATACTACATAACGCTGCACGTTGAATAGTAATACTATATATCGTTACACGTTGTATAGTAGTAGTATATAACGTTATACGTTATAACGTAATAGTATATAACGTTATACGTTATAACGTAATAGTATATAACGTTATACGTTATAACGTAATAGTATATAACGTTACACGTTTTAATGTAGTAGTGTATAACGTTGTACGTTATAACGTAATTCTATATAACGTTATACGTTATAACGTAATAGTGTATAACGTTATACGTTATAACGTATTAGTATATAACGTTATACGTTATAACGTAATAGTATATGACGTTATACGTTATTACGTTATAGTATATAACGTTATACGTTATAACGTAATAGTATTTAACGTTATACGTCATACCTTAATACTATATAACGTTATACGTTAGAACGTAAAAGTATATAACGTTACATGTTATATCGCAGTAATATATGACGTTACACGTTATATCGTAATTGTGTATAACGTTATACGTTATAACGTATTAGTATATAACGTTATACGTTATAACGTAATAGTATATGACGTTATACGTTATTACGTTATAGTATATAACGTTATACGTTATAACGTAATAGTATATAACGTTATACGTCATACCGTAATACTATATAACGTTATACGTTAGAACGTAAAAGTATATAACGTTACATGTTATATCGCAGTAATATATGACGTTACACGTTATATCGTAATTGTGTATAACGTTATACGTTATAACGTAATAGTATATAACGTTACACGTTATAAGGTAATACTACATAACGCTGCACGTTGAATAGTAATACTATATATCGTTACACGTTGTATAGTAGTAGTATATAACGTTATACGTTATAACGTAATAGTATATAACGTTATACGTTATAACGTAATAGTATATAACGTTACACGTTATAACGTAATACTACATAACGCTGCACGTTGTATAGTAATACTATATATCGTCACACGTTGTATAGTAGTAGTATATAACGTTATACGTTATAACGTAATATTATATAACGTTATACGTTATAACGTAATAGTCTATAACGTTATACGTTATAACGTAATAGTATATAACGTTATACGTTATAACGTAATAGTATATGACGTTATACGTTATTACGTCATAGGATATAACGTTATACATTATAACGTAGTAGTATATAACGTTACACGTTATAACGTAATACTACATAACGCTGCACGTTGTATAGTAATACTATATATCGTCACACGTTGTATAGTAGTAGTATATAACGTTATACGTTATAACGTAATATTATATAACGTTATACGTTATAACGTAATAGTATATAACGTTATACGTTATAACGTAATAGTATATAACGTTACACGTTATAACGTAATACTACATAACGCTGCACGTTGTATAGTAATACTATATATCGTCACACGTTGTATAGTAGTAGTATATAACGTTATACGTTATAACGTAATATTATATAACGTTATACGTTATAACGTAATAGTATATAACGTTATACGTTATAACGTAATAGTATATAACGTTATACGTTATAACGTAATAGTATATACGTTATACGTTACAACGTAATAGCATATAACTTTATATGTTATATCGCAGTAATATATGACGTTACACGTTATAACGTAATTGTGTATAACGTTATACGTTATAACGTAATAGTATTTAACGTTTTGCGTTGTAGCGTAATACTATAAAACGTTATACGTTATAACGTAATAGTATATAACGTTATACGTTATAACGTAATGGAATATAACGTTATACGTTATAATGTAATAGTATATAACGTTATACGTCATACCGTAATAGTATATAACGTTACACGTTATAACGTAATACTACATAACGCTGCACGTTGTATAGTAATACTATATGTCGTTACACGTTGTATCGTAGTAGTATATAACGTTATACGTTATAACGTAATATTATATAACGTTATACGTTATAACGTAATAGTATATAACGTTATACGTTATAACGTAATAGTATATAACGTTATACGTTATAACGTAATAGTATATAACGTTACACGTTATAACGTAATACTACATAACGCTGCACGTTGTATAGTAATACTATATGTCGTTACACGTTGTATCGTAGTAGTATATAACGTTATACGTTATAACGTAATATTATATAACGTTATACGTTATAACGTAATAGTATATAACGTTATACGTTATAACGTAATAGTATATAACGTTATACGTTATAACGTAATAGTATATAACGTTACACGTTTTAATGTAATAGTATATAACGTTGTACGTTATGACGTAATTCTATATAACGTTATCCGTTATAACGTAATAGTGTATAACGTTATACGTTATAGCGTAATAGTATATAACGTTATACGTTATAACGTCATAGTATATAACGTTATACGTTATTACGTAATAGTATATAACGTTATAAGTTAGGAAATAAAGTATATAACGTTATATGTTATATCGTAGTAGTATATAACGTTACACGTTATAACGTAATAGTATATAGCGTTATATGTTATAAGGTAGTAGTATATAACGTTACACGTTATAACGTAATAGTATATAACGTTATACGTTATAACGTAATAGTATATAACGTTATACGTTATAACGTAATAGCATATAACGTTACACGTTTTAATGTAGTAGTGTATAACGTTGTACGTTATAACGTAATTCTATATAACGTTATACGTTATAACGTAATAGTGTATAACGTTATACGTTATAACGTATTAGTATATAACGTTATACGTTATAACGTAATAGTATATAACGTTACACGTTATAACGTAATACTACATAACGCTGCACGTTGTATAGTAATACTATATATCGTCACACGTTGTATAGTAGTAGTATATAACGTTATACGTTATAACGTAATATTATATAACGTTATACGTTATAACGTAATAGTATATAACGTTATACGTTATAACGTAATAGTATATAACGTTATACGTTATAACGTAATAGTATATACGTTATACGTTACAACGTAATAGCATATAACTTTATATGTTATATCGCAGTAATATATGACGTTACACGTTATAACGTAATTGTGTATAACGTTATACGTTATAACGTAATAGTATTTAACGTTTTGCGTTATAGCGTAATACTATAAAACGTTATACGTTATAACGTAATAGTATATAACGTTATACGTTATAACGTAATGGAATATAACGTTATACGTTATAATGTAATAGTATATAACGTTATACGTCATACCGTAATAGTATATAACGTTACACGTTATAACGTAATACTACATAACGCTGCACGTTGTATAGTAATACCATATGTCGTTACACGTTGTATCGTAGTAGTATATAACGTTATACGTTATAACGTAATATTATATAACGTTATACGTTATAACGTAATAGTATATAACGTTATACGTTATAACGTAATAGTATATAACGTTATACGTTATAACGTAATAGTATATAACGTTACACGTTATAACGTAATACTACATAACGCTGCACGTTGTATAGTAATACTATATGTCGTTACACGTTGTATCGTAGTAGTATATAACGTTATACGTTATAACGTAATATTATATAACGTTATACGTTATAACGTAATAGTATATAACGTTATACGTTATAACGTAATAGTATATAACGTTATACGTTATAACGTAATAGTATATAACGTTACACGTTTTAATGTAATAGTATATAACGTTGTACGTTATGACGTAATTCTATATAACGTTATCCGTTATAACGTAATAGTGTATAACGTTATACGTTATAGCGTAATAGTATATAACGTTATACGTTATAACGTCATAGTATATAACGTTATACGTTATTACGTAATAGTATATAACGTTATAAGTTAGGAAATAAAGTATATAACGTTATATGTTATATCGTAGTAGTATATAACGTTACACGTTATAACGTAATAGTATATAGCGTTATATGTTATAAGGTAGTAGTATATAACGTTACACGTTATAACGTAATAGTATATAACGTTATACGTTATAACGTAATAGTATATAACGTTATACGTTATAACGTAATAGCATATAACGTTACACGTTTTAATGTAGTAGTGTATAACGTTGTACGTTATAACGTAATTCTATATAACGTTATACGTTATAACGTAATAGTGTATAACGTTATACGTTATAACGTATTAGTATATAACGTTATACGTTATAACGTAATAGTATATGACGTTATACGTTATTACGTTATAGTATATAACGTTATACGTTATAACGTAATAGTATATAACGTTATACGTCATACCGTAATAGTATATAACGTTATACGTTAGAACGTAAAAGTATATAACGTTACATGTTATATCGCAGTAATATATGACGTTACACGTTATATCGTAATTGTGTATAACGTTATACGTTATAACGTAATAGTATGTAGCGCTATAAATTATAACGTAATAGTATATAACGTTATACGTTATAGCGTAATAGTATATAACGTTATACGTTATAACGTAATAGTATATAACGTTATACGTTATAACGTAATAGTATATAACGTTATACGTTATAACGTAATTGTATATGACGTTATACGTTATAACGTAATAGTATATGACGTTATACGTTATTACGTCATAGGATATAACGTTATACATTATAACGTAGTAGTATATAACGTTACACGTTATAACGTAATACTACATAACGCTGCACGTTGCATAGTAATACTATATATCGTCACACGTTGTATAGTTGTAGTATATAACGTTATACGTTATAACGTAATATTATATCACGTTATACGTTATAACGTAATAGTATATAACGTTATACGTTATAACGTAATAGTATATAACGTTACACGTTATAACGTAATACTACATAACGCTGCACGTTGTATAGTAATACTATATATCGTCACACGTTGTATAGTAGTAGTATATAACGTTATACGTTATAACGTAATAGTATATAACGTTATAAGTTAGGAAATAAAGTATATAACGTTATATGTTATATCGTAGTAGTATATAACGTTACACGTTATAACGTATTAGTATATAACGTTATACGTTATAACGTAATAGTATATGACGTTATACGTTATTACGTTATAGTATATAACGTTATACGTTATAACGTAATAGTATATAACGTTATACGTCATACCGTAATACTATATAACGTTATACGGTAGAACGTAAAAGTATATAACGTTACATGTTATATCGCAGTAATATATGACGTTACACGTTATATCGTAATTGTGTATAACGTTATACGTTATAACGTAATAGTATATAACGTTATAAGTTATAGCGTAATAGTATGTAACGCTATAAGTTATAACGTAATAGTATATAACGTTATACGTTATAGCGTAATAGTATATAACGTTATACGTTATAACGTAATAGTATATAACGTTATACGTTAGAACGTCAAAGTATATAACGTTATATGTTATATCGCAGTAATATATAACGTTATACGTTATAACGTAATAGTATATAACGTTATACATTATAACGTAATAGCATATAACGTTATACGTTATAACGTAATAGTATGTAACGTTACACGTTATAACGTAATACTACATAACGCTGCACGTTGTATAGTAATACTATATGTCGTTACACGTTGTATCGTAGTAGTATATAACGTTATACGTTATAACGTAATATTATATAACGTTATACGTTATAACGTAATAGTATATAACGTTATACGTTATAACGTAATAGTATATAACGTTATACGTTATAACGTAATAGTATATAACGTTACACGTTTTAATGTAATAGTATATAACGTTGTACGTTATGACGTAATTCTATATAACGTTATCCGTTATAAGGTAATAGTGTATAACGTTATACGTTATAGCGTAATAGTATATAACGTTATCCGTTATAACGTAATAGTGTATAACGTTATACGTTATAGCGTAATAGTATACAGCGTTATACGTTATAACGTAATAGTATATAACGTTATACATTATAACGCAGTAGTATATAACGTTACACTTTATAACGTAGTACTACATAACGCTGCACGTTGAATAGTAATACTATATATCGTTACACGTTGTATAGTAGTAGTATATAACGTTATACGTTATAACGTAATAGTATATAACGTTATACGTTATAACGTAATAGTATATAACGTTACACGTTATAACGTAATACTACATAACGCTGCACGTTGTATAGTAATACTATATATCGTCACACGTTGTATAGTAGTAGTATATAACGTTATACGTTATAACGTAATATTATATAACGTTATACGTTATAACGTAATAGTCTATAACGTTATACGTTATAACGTAATAGTATATAACGTTATACGTTATAACGTAATAGTATATGACGTTATACGTTATTACGTCATAGGATATAACGTTATACATTATAACGTAGTAGTATATAACGTTACACGTTATAACGTAATACTACATAACGCTGCACGTTGTATAGTAATACTATATATCGTCACACGTTGTATAGTAGTAGTATATAACGTTATACGTTATAACGTAATATTATATAACGTTATACGTTATAACGTAATAGTATATAACGTTATACGTTATAACGTAATAGTATATAACGTTACACGTTATAACGTAATACTACATAACGCTGCACGTTGTATAGTAATACTATATATCGTCACACGTTGTTTAGTAGTAGTATATAACGTTATACGTTATAACGTAATATTATATAACGTTATACGTTATAACGTAATAGTATATAACGTTATACGTTATAACGTAATAGTATATAACGTTATACGTTATAACGTAATAGTATATACGTTATACGTTACAACGTAATAGCATATAACTTTATATGTTATATCGCAGTAATATATGACGTTACACGTTATAACGTAATTGTGTATAACGTTATACGTTATAACGTAATAGTATTTAACGTTTTGCGTTATAGCGTAATACTATAAAACGTTATACGTTATAACGTAATAGTATATAACGTTATACGTTATAACGTAATGGAATATAACGTTATACGTTATAATGTAATAGTATATAACGTTATACGTCATACCGTAATAGTATATAACGTTACACGTTATAACGTAATACTACATAACGCTGCACGTTGTATAGTAATACTATATGTCGTTACACGTTGTATCGTAGTAGTATATAACGTTATACGTTATAACGTAATAGTATATAACGTTATACGTTATAACGTAATAGTATATAACGTTATACGTTATAACGTAATAGTATATAACGTTACACGTTATAACGTAATACTACATAACGCTGCACGTTGTATAGTAATACTATATGTCGTTACACGTTGTATCGTAGTAGTATATAACGTTATACGTTATAACGTAATATTATATAACGTTATACGTTATAACGTAATAGTATATAACGTTATACGTTATAACGTAATAGTATATAACGTTATACGTTATAACGTAATAGTACATAACGTTACACGTTTTAATGTAATAGTATATAACGTTGTACGTTATGACGTAATTCTATATAACGTTATCCGTTATAACGTAATAGTGTATAACGTTATACGTTATAGCGTAATAGTATATAACGTTATACGTTATAACGTCATAGTATATAACGTTATACGTTATTACGTAATACTATATAACGTTATAAGTTAGGAAATAAAGTATATAACGTTATATGTTATATCGTAGTAGTATATAACGTTACACGTTATAACGTAATAGTATTTAGCGTTATATGTTATAAGGTAGTAGTATATAACGTTACACGTTATAACGTAATAGTATATAACGTTATACGTTATAACGTAATAGTATATAACGTTATACGTTATAACGTAATAGCATATAACGTTACACGTTTTAATGTAGTAGTGTATAACGTTGTACGTTATAACGTAATTCTATATAACGTTATACGTTATAACGTAATAGTGTATAACGTTATACGTTATAACGTATTAGTATATAACGTTATACGTTATAACGTAATAGTATATGACGTTATACGTTATTACGTTATAGTATATAACGTTATACGTTATAACGTAATAGTATATAACGTTATACGTCATACCGTAATAGTATATAACGTTATACGTTAGAACGTAAAAGTATATAACGTTACATGTTATATCGCAGTAATATATGACGTTACACGTTATATCGTAATTGTGTATAACGTTATACGTTATAACGTAATAGTATGTAGCGCTATAAATTATAACGTAATAGTATATAACGTTATACGTTATAGCGTAATAGTATATAACGTTATACGTTATAACGTAATAGTATATAACGTTATACGTTATAACGTAATAGTATATAACGTTATACGTTATAACGTAATTGTATATGACGTTATACGTTATAACGTAATAGTATATGACGTTATACGTTATTACGTCATAGGATATAACGTTATACATTATAACGTAGTAGTATATAACGTTACACGTTATAACGTAATACTACATAACGCTGCACGTTGTATAGTAATACTATATATCGTCACACGTTGTATAGTAGTAGTATATAACGTTATACGTTATAACGTAATATTATATCACGTTATACGTTATAACGTAATAGTATATAACGTTATACGTTATAACGTAATAGTATATAACGTTACACGTTATAACGTAATACTACATAACGCTGCACGTTGTATAGTAATACTATATATCGTCACACGTTGTATAGTAGTAGTATATAACGTTATACGTTATAACGTAATAGTATATAACGTTATAAGTTAGGAAATAAAGTATATAACGTTATATGTTATATCGTAGTAGTATATAACGTTACACGTTATAACGTATTAGTATATAACGTTATACGTTATAACGTAATAGTATATGACGTTATACGTTATTACGTTATAGTATATAACGTTATACGTTATAACGTAATAGTATATAACGTTATACGTCATACCGTAATACTATATAACGTTATACGTTAGAACGTAAAAGTATATAACGTTACATGTTATATCGCAGTAATATATGACGTTACACGTTATATCGTAATTGTGTATAACGTTATACGTTATAACGTAATAGTATATAACGTTATAAGTTATAGCGTAATAGTATGTAACGCTATAAGTTATAACGTAATAGTATATAACGTTATACGTTATAGCGTAATAGTATATAACGTTATACGTTATAACGTAATAGTATATAACGTTATACGTTAGAACGTCAAAGTATATAACGTTATATGTTATATCGCAGTAATATATAACGTTATACGTTATAACGTAATAGTATATAACGTTATACATTATAACGTAATAGCATATAACGTTATACGTTATAACGTAATAGTATGTAACGTTACACGTTATAACGTAATACTACATAACGCTGCACGTTGTATAGTAATACTATATGTCGTTACACGTTGTATCGTAGTAGTATATAACGTTATACGTTATAACGTAATATTATATAACGTTATACGTTATAACGTAATAGTATATAACGTTATACGTTATAACGTAATAGTATATAACGTTATACGTTATAACGTAATAGTATATAACGTTACACGTTTTAATGTAATAGTATATAACGTTGTACGTTATGACGTAATTCTATATAACGTTATCCGTTATAAGGTAATAGTGTATAACGTTATACGTTATAGCGTAATAGTATATAACGTTATCCGTTATAACGTAATAGTGTATAACGTTATACGTTATAGCGTAATAGTATACAGCGTTATACGTTATAACGTAATAGTATATAACGTTATACATTATAACGCAGTAGTATATAACGTTACACTTTATAACGTAGTACTACATAACGCTGCACGTTGTATAGTAATACTATATGTCGTTACACGTTGTATCGTAGTAGTATATAGCGTTATACGTTATAACGCAATATTATATAACGTTATACGTTATAACGTAATAGTATATAACGTTATACGTTATAACGTAATAGTATATAACGTTATACGTTATAACGTAATAGTATATAACGTTATACGTTATAACGTAATAGTATATAACGTTATCCGTTATAACGTAATAGTGTATAACGTTTTACGTTATTGCGTAATAGTATATAACGTTATACGTTATAACGTCATAGTATATAACGTTATACGTTACTACGTAACAGTATATAACGTTATACGTTATAACGTAATAGTATATGACGTTATACGTTATTACGTCATAGGATATAACGTTATACATTATAACGTAGTAGTATATAACGTTACACGTTATAACGTAATACTACATAACGCTGCACGTTGTATAGTAATACTATATATCGTCACACGTTGTATAGTAGTAGTATATAACGTTATACGTTATAACGTAATATTATATCACGTTATACGTTATAACGTAATAGTATATAACGTTATACGTTATAACGTAATAGTATATAACGTTACACGTTATAACGTAATACTACATAACGCTGCACGTTGTATAGTAATACTATATATCGTCACACGTTGTATAGTAGTAGTATATAACGTTATACGTTATAACGTAATAGTATATAACGTTATACGTTATAACGTAATAGTATATAACGTTATACGTTATAACGTAATAGTATATACGTTATACGTTACAACGTAATAGCATATAACTTTATATGTTATATCGCAGTAATATATGACGTTACACGTTATAACGTAAGTGTGTATAACGTTATACGTTATAACGTAATAGTATTTAACGTTTTGCGTTATAGCGTAATACTATAAAACGTTATACGTTATAACGTAATAGTATATAACGTTATACGTTAGAACGTAATAGTATATAACGTTATACGTCATACCGTAATAGTATATAACGTTACACGTTATAACGTAATACTACATAACGCTGCACGTTGTATAGTAATACTATATGTCGTTACACGTTGTATCGTAGTAGTATATAACGTTATACGTTATAACGTAATATTATATAACGTTATACGTTATAACGTAATAGTATATAATGTTATACGTTATAACGTAATAGTATATGACGTTATACGTTATTACGTCACAGTATATAACGTTATACGTTATAACGTAATAGTATATAACGTTATACGTTATAACGTAATAGTATATAACGTTATACGTCATACTGTAATAGTATATAACGTTATACGTTAGAACGTAAAAGTATATAACGTTATATGTTATATCGCAGTAATATATGACGTTACACGTTATATCGTAATTGTGTATAACGTTATACGTTATAACGTAATAGTATATAACGTTATACGTTATAACGTAATAGTATATAACGTTACACGTTATAACGTAATACTACATAACGCTGCATGATGTATAGTAATATTATATATCGTTACACGTTGTATAGTAGTAGTATATAACGTTATACGTTATAACGTAATAGTATATAACGTTATACATTATAACGTAATAGCATATAACGTTATACGTTATAACGTAATAGTATGTAACGTTACACGTTATAACGTAATACTACATAACGCTGCACGTTGTATAGTAATACTATATGTCGTTACACGTTGTATCGTAGTAGTATATAACGTTATACGTTATAACGTAATATTATATAACGTTATACGTTATAACGTAATATTATATAACGTTATACGTTATAACGTAATAGTATATAACGTTATACGTTATTACGTAATAGTATATAACGTTACACGTTTTAATGTAATAGTATATAACGTTGTACGTTATAACGTAATAGTATATAACGTTACACGTTTTAATGTAGTAGTGTATAACGTTGTACGTTATAACGTAATTCTATATAACGTTATACGTTATAACGTAATAGTGTATAACGTTATACGTTAGAGCGTAATAGTATATAACGTTATACGTTATAACGTCATAGTATATAACGTTATACGTTATATACGTAATAGTATATAACGTTACACGTTATAACGTAATAGTATATAACGTTATATGTTATAAGGTAGTAGTATATAACGTTACACGTTATAACGTAATAGTATATAACGTTATACGTTATAACGTAATAGTATATAACGTTACACGTTTTAATGTAGTAGTGTATAACGTTGTACGTTATAACGTAATTCTATATAACGTTATACGTTATAACGTAATAGTGTATAACGTTATACGTTATAACGTATTAGTATATAACGTTATACGTTATAACGTAATAGTATATGACGTTATACGTTATTACGTTATAGTATATAACGTTATACGTTATAACGTAATAGTATATAACGTTATACGTCATACCGTAATACTATATAACGTTATACGTTAGAACGTAAAAGTATATAACGTTACATGTTATATCGCAGTAATATATGACGTTACACGTTATATCGTAATTGTGTATAACGTTATACGTTATAACGTAATAGTATATAACGTTATAAGTTATAGCGTAATAGTATGTAACGCTATAAGTTATAACGTAATAGTATATAACGTTATACGTTATAGCGTAATAGTATATAACGTTATACGTTATAACGTAATAGTATATAACGTTATACGTTATAACGTAATAGTATATAACGTTATACGTTATAACGTAATAGTATATAACGTTATACGTCATACCGTAATAATATATAACGTTATACGTTAGAACGTCAAAGTATATAACGTTATATGTTATATCGCAGTAATATATGACGTTACACGTTATATCGTAATTGTGTATAACGTTATACGTTATAACGTAATAGTATATAACGTTATACGTTATAACGTAATAGTATATAACGTTACACGTTATAACATAATACTACATAACGCTGCATGATGTATAGTAATATTATATATCGTTACACGTTGTATAGTAGTAGTATATAACGTTATACGTTATAACGTAATAGTATATAACGTTATACATTATAACGTAATAGCATATAACGTTATACGTTATAACGTAATAGTATGTAACGTTACACGTTATAACGTAATACTACATAACGCTGCACGTTGTATAGTAATACTATATGTCGTTACACGTTGTATCGTAGTAGTATATAACGTTATACGTTATAACGTAATATTATATAACGTTATACGTTATAACGTAATAGTATATAACGTTATACGTTATAACGTAATAGTATATAACGTTATACGTTATAACGTAATAGTATATAACGTTATACGTTATAACGTAATAGTATATAACGTTACACGTTTTAATGTAATAGTATATAACGTTGTACGTTATGACGTAATTCTATATAACGTTATCCGTTATAAGGTAATAGTGTATAACGTTATACGTTATAGCGTAATAGTATATAACGTTATACGTTATAACGTCATAGTATATAACGTTATACGTTATTACGTAATAGTATATAACGTTATAAGTTAGGAAATAAAGTATATAACGTTATATGTTATATCGTAGTAGTATATAACGTTACAAGTTATAACGTAATAGTATATAACGTTATATGTTATATCGTAGTAGTATATAACGTTACACGTTATAACGTAATAGTATATAACGTTATACGTTATAACGTAATAATATATAACGTTATACGTTATAACGTAATAGTATATAACGTTATACGTTATAACGTCATAGTATATAACGTTATACGTCACTACGTAATAGTATATAACGTTATACGTTATAACGTAATAGTATATAACGCTATACGTTATTACGTAATAGTATATAACGTTATACGTTATAACGTAATAGTATGTAACGTTACACGTTATAACGTAATACTACATAACGCTGCACGTTGTATAGTAATACTATATATCGTTACACGTTGTACAGTAGTAGTATATAACGTTACACGTTATAACGTAATAGTATATAACGTTACACGTTATAACGTAATAGTATATAACGTTATACGTTATTACGTAATAGTATATAACGTTATACGTTATAACGTAATAGTATATAACGTTATACGTTATAACGTAATAATATATAACGTTATACGTTATAACGTAATAGTATATAACGTTATACGTTATAATGTCATAGTATATAACGTTATACGTTATAACGTAATATTATATAACGTTATACATTATAACGTAATAGTATATAACGTTACACGTTTTAATGTAATAGTGTATAACGTTGTACGTTATAACGTAATTCTATATAATGTTATACGTTATAACGTAATAGTGTATAACGTTATACGTTATAACGTATTAGTATATAACGTTATACGTTATAACGTAATAGTATATGACGCTACACGTTATTACGTTATAGTATATAACGTTATACGTTATAACGTAATAGTATATAACGTTATACGTCATACCGTAATAGTATATAACGTTATACGTTAGAACGTAAAAGTATATAACGTTACATGTTATATCGCAGTAATATATGACGTTACACGTTATATCGTAATTGTGTATAACGTTATACGTTATAACGTAATAGTATATAACGTTATAAGTTATAGCGTAATAGTATGTAAAGCTATAAGTTATAACGTAATAGTATATAACGTTATACGTTATAGCGTAATAGTATACAGCGTTATACGTTATAACGTAATAGCATATAACGTTATACATTATAACGCAGTAGTATATAACGTTACACTTTATAACGTAGTACTACATAACGCTGCACGTTGTATAGTAATACTATATGTCGTTACACGTAGTATCGTAGTAGTATATAGCGTTATACGTTATAACGTAATATTATATATAGTTATACGTTATAACGTAATAGTATATAACGTTATACGTTATAAAGTAATAGTATATAACGTTACACGTTTTAATGTAATAGTATATAACGTTGTACGTTATGACGTAATTCTATATAACGTTATCCGTTATAACGTAATAGTGTATAACGTTATACGTTATAGCGTAATAGTATATAACGTTATACGTTATAACGTCATAGTATATAACGTTATACGTTATTAAGTAATAGTATATAACGTTATACGTTATAACGTAATAGTATATAACGTTATCCGTTATAACGTAATAGTGTATAACGTTATATGTTATAGCGTAATAGTATATCACGTTATACGTTATAACGTCATAGTATATAACGTTATACGTTATAACGTAATAGTATGTAACGTTACACGTTATAACGTAATACTACATAACGCTGCACGTTGTATAGTAATACTATATATCGTTACACGTTGTACAGTAGTAGTATATAACGTTACACGTTATAACGTAATAGTATATAACGTTATACGTTATAACGTAATAGTATATAACGTTATACGTTATTACGTAATAGTATATAACGTTATACGTTATAACGTAATAGTATATAACGTTACACGTTGTATAGTAGTAGTATATAACGTTATACATTATAACGTAGTAGTATATAACGTTACACGTTATAACGTAATAGTATTTAACGTTATACATTATAACGCAGTAGTATATAACGTTACACGATATAACGTAGTACTACATAACGCTGCACGTTGTATAGTAATACTATATGTCGTTACACGTTGTATCGTAGTAGTATATAGCGTTATACGTTATTACGTAATAGTATATAACGTTATACGTTATAACGTAATAGTATATAACGTTATATGTTATATCGTAGTATTATATAACGTTATACGTTATAACGTAATAGTATATAACGTTATACGTTATAACGTAATAGTATATAACGTTATCCGTTATAACGTAATAGTGTATAACGTTATACGTTATAGCGTAATAGTATATCACGTTATACGTTATAACGTCATAGTATATAACGTTATACGTTATAACGTAATAGTATGTAACGTTACACGTTATAACGTAATACTACATAACGCTGCACGTTGTATAGTAATACTATATATTGTTACACGTTGTACAGTAGTAGTATATAACGTTACACGTTATAACGTAATAGTATATAACGTTGTACGTTATAACGTAATAGTATATAACGTTATACGTTATTACGTAATAGTATATAACGTTATACGTTATAACGTAATAGTATATAACGTTACACGTTGTATAGTAGTAGTATATAACGTTATACATTATAACGTAGTAGTATATAACGTTACACGTTATAACGTAATACTACATAACGCTGCACGTTGTATAGTAATACTATATGTCGTTACAGGTTGTATCTGTAGTAGTATATAACGTTATACGTTATAACGTAATATTATATAACGTTATACGTTATAACGTAATAGTATATAACGTTACACGTTTTAATGTAATAGTGTATAACGTTGTACGTTATAACGTAATTCTATATAACGTTATACGTCATAACGTAATAGTGTATAACGTTATACGTTATAACGTATTAGTATATAACGTTATACGTTATAACGTAATAGTATATAACGTTATACGTCATACCGTA
Organism: Bombus terrestris; assembly: GCF_910591885.1. Taxonomy (NCBI): domain Eukaryota; kingdom Metazoa; phylum Arthropoda; class Insecta; order Hymenoptera; family Apidae; genus Bombus; species Bombus terrestris. Next base: position 4,829,329 of record NC_063270.1, on the reverse strand, counting down.
ATAGTATATAACGTTACACGTTTTAATGTAGTAGTGTATAACGTTGTACGTTATAACGTAATTCTATATAACGTTATACGTTATAACGTAATAGTGTATAACGTTATACGTTATAACGTATTAGTATATAACGTTATACGTTATAACGTAATAGTATATGACGTTATACGTTATTACGTTATAGTATATAACGTTATACGTTATAACGTAATAGTATATAACGTTATACGTCATACCGTAATACTATATAACGTTATACGTTAGAACGTAAAAGTATATAACGTTACATGTTATATCGCAGTAATATATGACGTTACACGTTATATCGTAATTGTGTATAACGTTATACGTTATAACGTAATAGTATATAACGTTATAAGTTATAGCGTAATAGTATGTAACGCTATAAGTTATAACGTAATAGTATATAACGTTATACGTTATAGCGTAATAGTATATAACGTTATACGTTATAACGTAATAGTATATAACGTTATACGTTATAACGTAATAGTATATAACGTTATACGTTATAACGTAATAGTATATAACGTTATACGTCATACCGTAATAGTATATAACGTTATACGTTAGAACGTCAAAGTATATAACGTTATATGTTATATCGCAGTAATATATGACGTTACACGTTATATCGTAATTGTGTATAACGTTATACGTTATAACGTAATAGTATATAACGTTATACGTTATAACGTAATAGTATATAACGTTACACGTTATAACATAATACTACATAACGCTGCATGATGTATAGTAATATTATATATCGTTACACGTTGTATAGTAGTAGTATATAACGTTATACGTTATAACGTAATAGTATATAACGTTATACATTATAACGTAATAGCATATAACGTTATACGTTATAACGTAATAGTATGTAACGTTACACGTTATAACGTAATACTACATAACGCTGCACGTTGTATAGTAATACTATATGTCGTTACACGTTGTATCGTAGTAGTATATAACGTTATACGTTATAACGTAATATTATATAACGTTATACGTTATAACGTAATAGTATATAACGTTATACGTTATAACGTAATAGTATATAACGTTATACGTTATAACGTAATAGTATATAACGTTATACGTTATAACGTAATAGTATATAACGTTACACGTTTTAATGTAATAGTATATAACGTTGTACGTTATGACGTAATTCTATATAACGTTATCCGTTATAAGGTAATAGTGTATAACGTTATACGTTATAGCGTAATAGTATATAACGTTATACGTTATAACGTCATAGTATATAACGTTATACGTTATTACGTAATAGTATATAACGTTATAAGTTAGGAAATAAAGTATATAACGTTATATGTTATATCGTAGTAGTATATAACGTTACACGTTATAACGTAATAGTATATAACGTTATACGTTATAACGTAATAATATATAACGTTATACGTTATAACGTAATAGTATATAACGTTATACGTTATAACGTCATAGTATATAACGTTATACGTCACTACGTAATAGTATATAACGTTATACGTTATAACGTAATAGTATATAACGCTATACGTTATTACGTAATAGTATATAACGTTATACGTTATAACGTAATAGTATGTAACGTTACACGTTATAACGTAATACTACATAACGCTGCACGTTGTATAGTAATACTATATATCGTTACACGTTGTACAGTAGTAGTATATAACGTTACACGTTATAACGTAATAGTATATAACGTTACACGTTATAACGTAATAGTATATAACGTTATACGTTATTACGTAATAGTATATAACGTTATACGTTATAACGTAATAGTATATAACGTTATACGTTATAACGTAATAATATATAACGTTATACGTTATAACGTAATAGTATATAACGTTATACGTTATAATGTCATAGTATATAACGTTATACGTTATAACGTAATATTATATAACGTTATACGTTATAACGTAATAGTATATAACGTTACACGTTTTAATGTAATAGTGTATAACGTTGTACGTTATAACGTAATTCTATATAATGTTATACGTTATAACGTAATAGTGTATAACGTTATACGTTATAACGTATTAGTATATAACGTTATACGTTATAACGTAATAGTATATGACGTTACACGTTATTACGTTATAGTATATAACGTTATACGTTATAACGTAATAGTATATAACGTTATACGTCATACCGTAATAGTATATAACGTTATACGTTAGAACGTAAAAGTATATAACGTTACATGTTATATCGCAGTAATATATGACGTTACACGTTATATCGTAATTGTGTATAACGTTATACGTTATAACGTAATAGTATATAACGTTATAAGTTATAGCGTAATAGTATGTAAAGCTATAAGTTATAACGTAATAGTATATAACGTTATACGTTATAGCGTAATAGTATACAGCGTTATACGTTATAACGTAATAGCATATAACGTTATACATTATAACGCAGTAGTATATAACGTTACACTTTATAACGTAGTACTACATAACGCTGCACGTTGTATAGTAATACTATATGTCGTTACACGTAGTATCGTAGTAGTATATAGCGTTATACGTTATAACGTAATATTATATATAGTTATACGTTATAACGTAATAGTATATAACGTTATACGTTATAAAGTAATAGTATATAACGTTACACGTTTTAATGTAATAGTATATAACGTTGTACGTTATGACGTAATTCTATATAACGTTATCCGTTATAACGTAATAGTGTATAACGTTATACGTTATAGCGTAATAGTATATAACGTTATACGTTATAACGTAATAGTATATAACGTTATCCGTTATAACGTAATAGTGTATAACGTTATACGTTATAGCGTAATAGTATATCACGTTATACGTTATAACGTCATAGTATATAACGTTATACGTTATAACGTAATAGTATGTAACGTTACACGTTATAACGTAATACTACATAACGCTGCACGTTGTATAGTAATACTATATATCGTTACACGTTGTACAGTAGTAGTATATAACGTTACACGTTATAACGTAATAGTATATAACGTTATACGTTATAACGTAATAGTATATAACGTTATACGTTATTACGTAATAGTATATAACGTTATACGTTATAACGTAATAGTATATAACGTTACACGTTGTATAGTAGTAGTATATAACGTTATACATTATAACGTAGTAGTATATAACGTTACACGTTATAACGTAATAGTATTTAACGTTATACATTATAACGCAGTAGTATATAACGTTACACGTTATAACGTAGTACTACATAACGCTGCACGTTGTATAGTAATACTATATGTCGTTACACGTTGTATCGTAGTAGTATATAGCGTTATACGTTATTACGTAATAGTATATAACGTTATACGTTATAACGTAATAGTATATAACGTTATATGTTATATCGTAGTATTATATAACGTTATACGTTATAACGTAATAGTATATAACGTTATACGTTATAACGTAATAGTATATAACGTTATCCGTTATAACGTAATAGTGTATAACGTTATACGTTATAGCGTAATAGTATATCACGTTATACGTTATAACGTCATAGTATATAACGTTATACGTTATAACGTAATAGTATGTAACGTTACACGTTATAACGTAATACTACATAACGCTGCACGTTGTATAGTAATACTATATATTGTTACACGTTGTACAGTAGTAGTATATAACGTTACACGTTATAACGTAATAGTATATAACGTTGTACGTTATAACGTAATAGTATATAACGTTATACGTTATAACGTAATAGTATATAACGTTACACGTTGTATAGTAGTAGTATATAACGTTATACATTATAACGTAGTAGTATATAACGTTACACGTTATAACGTAATACTACATAACGCTGCACGTTGTATAGTAATACTATATGTCGTTACAGGTTGTATCTGTAGTAGTATATAACGTTATACGTTATAACGTAATATTATATAACGTTATACGTTATAACGTAATAGTATATAACGTTACACGTTTTAATGTAATAGTGTATAACGTTGTACGTTATAACGTAATTCTATATAACGTTATACGTCATAACGTAATAGTGTATAACGTTATACGTTATAACGTATTAGTATATAACGTTATACGTTATAACGTAATAGTATATAACGTTATACGTCATACCGTAATAGTATATAACGTTATACGTTAGAACGTAAAAGTATATAACGTTACATATTATATCGCAGTAATATATGACGTTACACGTTATATCGTAATTGTGTATAACGTTATACTTTATAACGTAATAGTATATAACGTTATAAGTTATAGCGTAATAGTATGTAAAGCTATAAGTTATAACGTAATAGTATATAACGTTATACGTTATAGCGTAATAGTATACAGCGTTATACGTTATAACGTAATAGTATATAACGTTATACATTATAACGCAGTAGTATATAACGTTACACTTTATAACGTAGTACTACATAACGCTGCACGTTGTATAGTAATACTATATGTCGTTACACGTTGTATCGTAGTAGTATATAGCGTTATACGTTATAACGCAATATTATATAACGTTATACGTTATAACGTAATAGTATATAACGTTATACGTTATAACGTAATAGTATATAACGTTACACGTTTTAATGTAATAGTATATAACGTTGTACGTTATGACGTAATTCTATATAACGTTATCCGTTATAACGTAATAGTGTATAACGTTATACGTTATAGCGTAATAGTATACAGCGTTATACGTTATAACGTAATAGTATATAACGTTATACATTATAACGCAGTAGTATATAACGTTACACTTTATAACGTAGTACTACATAACGCTGCACGTTGTATAGTAATACTATATGTCGTTACACGTTGTATCGTAGTAGTATATAGCGTTATACGTTATAACGCAATATTATATAACGTTATACGTTATAACGTAATAGTATATAACGTTATACGTTATAACGTAATAGTATATAACGTTATACGTTATAACGTAATAGTATATAACGTTATACGTTATAACGTAATAGTATATAACGTTATCCGTTATAACGTAATAGTGTATAACGTTTTACGTTATTGCGTAATAGTATATAACGTTATACGTTATAACGTCATAGTATATAACGTTATACGTTACTACGTAATAGTATATAACGTTTTACGTTATTGCGTAATAGTATATAACGTTATACGTTATAACGTAATAGTATATAACGTTATACGTCATACCGTAATAGTATATAACGTTATACGTTAGAACGTAAAAGTATATAACGTTACATGTTATATCGCAGTAATATATGACGTTACACGTTATATCGTACTTGTGTATAACGTTATACGTTATAACGTAATAGTATATAACGTTATAAGTTATAGCGTAATAGTATGTAACGCTATAAGTTATAGCGTAATAGTATATAACGTTATACGTTATAGCGTAATAGTATACAACGTTATACGTTATAACGTAATAATATATAACGTTATACATTATAACGCAGTAGTATATAACGTTACACTTTATAACGTAGTACTACATAACGCTGCACGTTGTATAGTAATACTATATGTCGTTACACGTTGTATCGTAGTAGTATATAGCGTTATACGTTATAACGTAATATTATATAACGTTATACGTTATAACGTAATAGTATATAACGTTATACGTTATAACGTAATAGTATATAACGTTACACGTTTTAATGTAATAGTATATAACGCTATACGTTATTACGTTATAGTATATAACGTTATACGTTATAACGTAATAGTATGTAACGTTACACGTTATAACGTAATACTACATAACGCTGCACGTTGTATAGTAATACTATATATCGTTACACGTTGTACAGTAGTAGTATATAACGTTATACGTTATAACGTAATAGTATATAACGTTATACGTTATAACGTAATAGTATATAACGTTACACGTTTTAATGTAATAGTATATAACGTTGTACGTTATGACGTAATTCTATATAACGTTATCCGTTATAACGTAATAGTGTATAACGTTATACGTTATAGCGTAATAGTATATAACGTTACACGTTTTAATGTAATAGTGTATAACGTTGTACGTTATAACGTAATTCTATATAACGTTATACGTTATAACGTAATAGTGTATAACGTTATACGTTATAACGTATTAGTATATAACGTTACACGTTGTATAGTAGTAGTATATAACGTTATACATTATAACGTAGTAGTATATAACGTTACACGTTATAACGTAATACTACATAACGCTGCACGTTGTATAGTAATACTATATGTCGTTACAGGTTGTATCTGTAGTAGTATATAACGTTATACGTTATAACGTAATATTATATAACTTTATACGTTATAACGTAATAGTATATAACGTTACACGTTTTAATGTAATAGTGTATAACGTTGTACGTTATAACGTAATTCTATATAACGTTATACGTTATAACGTAATAGTGTATAACGTTATACGTTATAACGTATTAGTATATAACGTTATACGTTATAACGTAATAGTATATGACGTTACACGTTATTACGTTATAGTATATAACGTTATACGTTATAACGTAATAGTATATAACGTTATACGTTATAGCGTAATAGTATACAACGTTATACGTTATAACGTAATAGTATATAACGTTATACATTATAACGCAGTAGTATATAACGTTACACTTTATAACGTAGTACTACATAACGCTGCACGTTGTATAGTAATACTCTATGTCGTTACACGTTGTATCGTAGTAGTATATAGCGTTATACGTTATAACGTAATATTATATAACGTTATACGTTATAACGTAATAGTATATAACGTTATACGTTATAACGTAATAGTATATAACGTTACACGTTTTAATGTAATAGTATATAACGTTGTACGTTATGACGTAATTCTATATAACGTTATCCGTTATAACGTAATAGTGTATAACGTTATACGTTATAACGTAATATTATATAACGTTATACGTTATAACGTAATAGTATATAACGTTACACGTTTTAATGTAATAGTATATAACGTTATATGTTATATCGTCGTAGTATATAACGTTATACGTTATAACGTAATAGTATATAACGTTATACGTTATAACGTAATAGTATATAACGTTATACGTTATAACGTAATATTATATAACGTTATACGTTATAACGTAATAGTATATAACGTTACACGTTTTAATGTAATAGTGTATAACGTTGTACGTTATAACGTAATTCTATATAATGTTATACGTTATAACGTAATAGTGTATAACGTTATACGTTATAACGTAATAGTATATAACGTTATACGTTATAACGTAATAATATATAACGTTATACGTTATAACGTAATAGTATATAACGTTACACGTTTTAATGTAATAGTATATAACGCTATACGTTATAACGTAATAGTATATAACGTTATACGTTATAACGTAATAGTATATAACGTTACACGTTTTAATGTAATAGTATATAACGCTATACGTTATTACGTTATAGTATATAACGTTATACGTTATAACGTAATAGTATGTAACGTTACACGTTATAACGTAATACTACATAACGCTGCACGTTGTATAGTAATACTATATATCGTTACACGTTGTACAGTAGTAGTATATAACGTTACACGTTATAACGTAATACTACATAACGCTGCACGTTGTATAGTAATACTATATGTCGTTACAGGTTGTATCTGTAGTAGTATATAACGTTATACGTTATAACGTAATATTATATAACTTTATACGTTATAACGTAATAGTATATAACGTTACACGTTTTAATGTAATAGTGTATAACGTTGTACGTTATAACGTAATTCTATATAACGTTATACGTTATAACGTAATAGTGTATAACGTTATACGTTATAACGTAATAGTATATAACGTTACACGTTTTAATGTAATAGTGTATAACGTTGTACGTTATAACGTAATTCTATATAACGTTATACGTCATAACGTAATAGTGTATAACGTTATACGTTATAACGTATTAGTATATAACGTTATACGTTATAACGTAATAGTATATAACGTTATACGTCATACCGTAATAGTATATAACGTTATACGTTAGAACGTAAAAGTATATAACGTTACATATTATATCGCAGTAATATATGACGTTACACGTTATATCGTAATTGTGTATAACGTTATACTTTATAACGTAATAGTATATAACGTTATAAGTTATAGCGTAATAGTATGTAAAGCTATAAGTTATAACGTAATAGTATATAACGTTATACGTTATAGCGTAATAGTATACAGCGTTATACGTTATAACGTAATAGTATATAACGTTATACATTATAACGCAGTAGTATATAACGTTACACTTTATAACGTAGTACTACATAACGCTGCACGTTGTATAGTAATACTATATGTCGTTACACGTTGTATCGTAGTAGTATATAGCGTTATACGTTATAACGCAATATTATATAACGTTATACGTTATAACGTAATAGTATATAACGTTATACGTTATAACGTAATACTACATAACGCTGCATGATGTATAGTAATACTATATATCGTTACACGTTGTATAGTAGTAGTATATAACGTTATACGTTATAACGTAATAGCATATAACGTTATACGTTATAACGTAATAGTATGTAACGTTACACGTTATAACGTAATACTACATAACGCTGCTCGCTGTATAGTAATACTATATGTCGTAACACGTTGTATCGTAGTAGTATATAACGTTATACGTTATAACGTAATAGTATATGACGTTATACGTTATTACGTCATAGTATATAACGTAATACGTTATAACGTAATAGTATATAACGTTATACATTATAACGTAATAGTATATAACGTTATACGTTATAGCGTAATAGTATATAACGTTATACGTTATAACGTAATAGTATGTAACGTTACACGTTATAACGTAATACTACATAACGCTGCACGTTGTATAGTAATACTATATATCGTCACACGTTGTATAGTAGTAGTATATAACGTTATACGTTATAACGTTATATTATATAACGTTATACGTTATAACGTAATGGTATATACGTTATACGTTACAACGTAATAGCATATAACTTTATATGTTATATCGCAGTAATATATGACGTTACACGTTATAACGTAATTGTGTATAACGTTATACGTTATAACGTAATAGTATATAACGTTATGCGTTATAGCGTAATACTACATAACGCTGCACGTTGTATAGTAATACTATATATCGTCACACGTTGTATAGTAGTAGTATATAACGTTATACGTTATAACGTAATATTATATAACGTTACACGTTATAACGTAATACTACATAACGCTGCACGTTGTATAGTAATACTATATGTCGTTACACGTTGTATCGTAGTAGTATATGTCGTAACACGTTGTATCGTAGTAGTATATAACGTTATACATTATAACGTAATAGTATATAACGTTATACGTTATAACGTAATAGTATATAACGTTATACGTTATAACGTAATAGTATATAACGTTATACGTTATAACGTAATAGTATATAACGTTATACGTTATAACGTAATAGTATATAACGTTACACGTTATAACGTAATACTACATAACGCTGCATGATGTATAGTAATACTATGTATCGTTGCACGTTGTATAGTAGTAGTATATAACGTTATACGTTATAACGTTATATTATATAACGTTATACGTTATAACGTAATAGTATATAACGTTATACGTTATAGCGTTATAGCATATAACTTTATATGTTATATCGCAGTAATATATGACGTTACACGTTATAACGTAATTGTGTATAACGTTACACGTTATAACATCATAGTATATAACGTTATACGTTATAACGTAATTGTGTATAACGTTATACGTTATAACGTAATACTACATAACGCTGCATGATGTATAGTAATACTATATATCGTTACACGTTGTATAGTAGTAATATATGACATTACACGTTATAACGTAATTGTGTATAACGTTATACGTTATAACGTAATAGTATATAACGTTATACGTTATAGCGTAACAGTATATAACGTTATACGTTATAACGTAATAGTATATAACGTTATACATTATAACGTAGTAGTATATAACGTTACACATTATAACGTAATACTACATAACGCTGCACGTTGTATAGTAATACTATATGTCGTTACACGTTGTATCGTAGTAGTATATAACGTTATACGTTATATCGTAATATTATATAACGTTATACGTTATAACGTAATAGTATATAGCGTTACACGTTATAACGTAATAGTATATAACGTTATATGTTATAACGTAATAGTATATAACGTTATACGTTATAACGTAATAGTATGTAACGTTACACGTTATAACGTAATACTACATAACGCTGCACGTTGTATAGTAATACTATATATCGTTACACGTTGTATAGTAGTAGTATATAACGTTATACGTTATAACGTAATAGTATATAACGTTATACGTTATAACGTAATAGTATATACGTTATACGTTACAACGTAATAGAATATAACTTTATATGTTATATCGCAGTAATATATGACGTTACACGTTATAACGTAATTGTGTATAACGTTATACGTTATAACGTAATAGTATATAACGTTATGCGTTATAGCGTAATACTATATAACGTTATACGTTATAACGTAATAGTATATAACGTTATACATTATAACGTAGTAGTATATAACGTTACACGTTATAACGTAATACTACATAACGCTGCACGTTGTATAGTAATACTATATGTCGTTACACGTTGTATCGTAGTAGTATATAACGTAATACGTTATAACGTAATATTATATAACGTTATACGTTATAACGTAATAGTATATAACGTTATACGTTATAACGTAATAGTATATAACGTTATACGTTATAACGTAATAGTATATGACGTTGTACGTTATTACGTCATAGTATATAACGTTATACGTTATAACGTAATAGTATATAACGTTATACGTTATAACGTAATAGTATATAACGTTATACGTCATACCGTAATAGTATATAACGTTATACATTATAACGTAGTAGTATATAACGTTACACGTTATAACGTAATACTACATAACGCTGCACGTTGTATAGTAATACTATATGTCGTTACACGTTGTATCGTAGTAGTATATAACGTTATACGTTATAACGTAATATTATATAACGTTATAAGTTATAGCGTAATAGTATGTAAAGCTATAAGTTATAACGTAATAGTATATAACGTTATACGTTATAGCGTAATAGTATACAGCGTTATACGTTATAACGTAATAGTATATAACGTTATACATTATAACGCAGTAGTATATAACGTTACACTTTATAACGTAGTACTACATAACGCTGCACGTTGTATAGTAATACTATATGTCGTTACACGTTGTATCGTAGTAGTATATAGCGTTATACGTTATAACGCAATATTATATAACGTTATACGTTATAACGTAATAGTATATAACGTTATACGTTATAACGTAATACTACATAACGCTGCATGATGTATAGTAATACTATATATCGTTACACGTTGTATAGTAGTAGTATATAACGTTATACGTTATAACGTAATAGCATATAACGTTATACGTTATAACGTAATAGTATGTAACGTTACACGTTATAACGTAATACTACATAACGCTGCTCGCTGTATAGTAATACTATATGTCGTAACACGTTGTATCGTAGTAGTATATAACGTTATACGTTATAACGTAATAGTATATGACGTTATACGTTATTACGTCATAGTATATAACGTAATACGTTATAACGTAATAGTATATAACGTTATACATTATAACGTAATAGTATATAACGTTATACGTTATAGCGTAATAGTATATAACGTTATACGTTATAACGTAATAGTATGTAACGTTACACGTTATAACGTAATACTACATAACGCTGCACGTTGTATAGTAATACTATATATCGTCACACGTTGTATAGTAGTAGTATATAACGTTATACGTTATAACGTTATATTATATAACGTTATACGTTATAACGTAATGGTATATACGTTATACGTTACAACGTAATAGCATATAACTTTATATGTTATATCGCAGTAATATATGACGTTACACGTTATAACGTAATTGTGTATAACGTTATACGTTATAACGTAATAGTATATAACGTTATGCGTTATAGCGTAATACTACATAACGCTGCACGTTGTATAGTAATACTATATATCGTCACACGTTGTATAGTAGTAGTATATAACGTTATACGTTATAACGTAATATTATATAACGTTACACGTTATAACGTAATACTACATAACGCTGCACGTTGTATAGTAATACTATATGTCGTTACACGTTGTATCGTAGTAGTATATGTCGTAACACGTTGTATCGTAGTAGTATATAACGTTATACATTATAACGTAATAGTATATAACGTTATACGTTATAACGTAATAGTATATAACGTTATACGTTATAACGTAATAGTATATAACGTTATACGTTATAACGTAATAGTATATAACGTTATACGTTATAACGTAATAGTATATAACGTTACACGTTATAACGTAATACTACATAACGCTGCATGATGTATAGTAATACTATGTATCGTTGCACGTTGTATAGTAGTAGTATATAACGTTATACGTTATAACGTTATATTATATAACGTTATACGTTATAACGTAATAGTATATAACGTTATACGTTATAGCGTTATAGCATATAACTTTATATGTTATATCGCAGTAATATATGACGTTACACGTTATAACGTAATTGTGTATAACGTTACACGTTATAACATCATAGTATATAACGTTATACGTTATAACGTAATTGTGTATAACGTTATACGTTATAACGTAATAGTATATAACGTTATACATTATAACGTAGTAGTATATAACGTTACACATTATAACGTAATACTACATAACGCTGCACGTTGTATAGTAATACTATATGTCGTTACACGTTGTATCGTAGTAGTATATAACGTTATACGTTATATCGTAATATTATATAACGTTATACGTTATAACGTAATAGTATATAGCGTTACACGTTATAACGTAATAGTATATAACGTTATATGTTATAACGTAATAGTATATAACGTTATACGTTATAACGTAATAGTATGTAACGTTACACGTTATAACGTAATACTACATAACGCTGCACGTTGTATAGTAATACTATATATCGTTACACGTTGTATAGTAGTAGTATATAACGTTATACGTTATAACGTAATAGTATATAACGTTATACGTTATAACGTAATAGTATATACGTTATACGTTACAACGTAATAGAATATAACTTTATATGTTATATCGCAGTAATATATGACGTTACACGTTATAACGTAATTGTGTATAACGTTATACGTTATAACGTAATAGTATATAACGTTATGCGTTATATCGTAATATTATATAACGTTATACGTTATAACGTAATAGTATATAGCGTTACACGTTATAACGTAATAGTATATAACGTTATATGTTATAACGTAATAGTATATAACGTTATACGTTATAACGTAATAGTATGTAACGTTACACGTTATAACGTAATACTACATAACGCTGCATGATGTATAGTAATACTATATATCGTTACACGTTGTATAGTAGTAATATATGACATTACACGTTATAACGTAATTGTGTATAACGTTATACGTTATAACGTAATAGTATATAACGTTATACGTTATAGCGTAACAGTATATAACGTTATACGTTATAACGTAATAGTATATAACGTTATACATTATAACGTAGTAGTATATAACGTTACACATTATAACGTAATACTACATAACGCTGCACGTTGTATAGTAATACTATATGTCGTTACACGTTGTATCGTAGTAGTATATAACGTTATACGTTATATCGTAATATTATATAACGTTATACGTTATAACGTAATAGTATATAGCGTTACACGTTATAACGTAATAGTATATAACGTTATATGTTATAACGTAATAGTATATAACGTTATACGTTATAACGTAATAGTATGTAACGTTACACGTTATAACGTAATACTACATAACGCTGCACGTTGTATAGTAATACTATATATCGTTACACGTTGTATAGTAGTAGTATATAACGTTATACGTTATAACGTAATAGTATATAACGTTATACGTTATAACGTAATAGTATATACGTTATACGTTACAACGTAATAGAATATAACTTTATATGTTATATCGCAGTAATATATGACGTTACACGTTATAACGTAATTGTGTATAACGTTATACGTTATAACGTAATAGTATATAACGTTATGCGTTATAGCGTAATACTATATAACGTTATACGTTATAACGTAATAGTATATAACGTTATACATTATAACGTAGTAGTATATAACGTTACACGTTATAACGTAATACTACATAACGCTGCACGTTGTATAGTAATACTATATGTCGTTACACGTTGTATCGTAGTAGTATATAACGTAATACGTTATAACGTAATATTATATAACGTTATACGTTATAACGTAATAGTATATAACGTTATACGTTATAACGTAATAGTATATAACGTTATACGTTATAACGTAATAGTATATGACGTTGTACGTTATTACGTCATAGTATATAACGTTATACGTTATAACGTAATAGTATATAACGTTATACGTTATAACGTAATAGTATATAACGTTATACGTCATACCGTAATAGTATATAACGTTATACATTATAACGTAGTAGTATATAACGTTACACGTTATAACGTAATACTACATAACGCTGCACGTTGTATAGTAATACTATATGTCGTTACACGTTGTATCGTAGTAGTATATAACGTTATACGTTATAACGTAATATTATATAACGTTATACGTTATAACGTAATAGTATATAGCGTTACACGTTATAACGTAATAGTATATAACGTTATACGTTATTACGTAATAGTATATAACGTTATACGTTATAACGTAATAGTATATGACGTTATACGTTATTACGTCATAGTATATAACGTTATACGTTATAACGTAATAGTATATAACGTTATACGTTATAACGTAATAGTATATAACGTTATACGTCATACCGTAATAGTATATAACGTTATACGTTAGAACGTAAAAGTATATAACGTTATATGTTATATCGCAGTAATCAATGACGTTACACGTTATATCGTAATTGTGTATAACGTTATACGTTATAACGTAATAGTATATAACGTTATACGTTATAGCGTAATAGTATATAACGTTATACATTATAACGTAGTAGTATATAACGTTACACGTTATAACGTAATACTACATAACGCTGCACGTTGTATAGTAATACTATATGTCGTAACACGTTGTATCGTAGTAGTATATAACGTTATACGTTATAACGTAATAGTATATGACGTTATACGTTATTACGTCATAGTATATAACGTAATACGTTATAACGTAATAGTATATAACGTTATACATTATAACGTAATAGTATATAACGTTATACGTTATAGCGTAATAGTATATAACGTTATACGTTATAACGTAATAGTATATAACGTTATACGTTATAACGTAATTGTGTATAACGTTATACGTTATAACGTAATAGTATATAACGTTATACGTTATAAAGTAATAGTATGTAACGTTACACGTTATAACGTAATACTACATAACGCTGCACGTTGTATAGTAATACTATATATCGTCACACGTTGTATAGTAGTAGTATATAACGTTATACGTTATAACGTTATATTATATAACGTTATACGTTATAACGTAATGGTATATACGTTATACGTTACAACGTAATAGCATATAACTTCATATGTTATATCGCAGTAATATATGACGTTACACGTTATAACGTAATTGTGTATAACGTTATACGTTATAACGTAATAGTATATAACGTTATGCGTTATAGCGTAATACTACATAACGCTGCACGTTGTATAGTAATACCATATATCGTCACACGTTGTATAGTAGTAGTATATAACGTTATACGTTATAACGTAATATTATATAACGTTACACGTTATAACGTAATACTACATAACGCTGCACGATGTATAGTAATACTATATGTCGTTACACGTTGTATCGTAGTAGTATATGTCGTAACACGTTGTATCGTAGTAGTATATAACGTTATACGTTATAACGTAATAGTATATGACGTTATACGTTATTACGTCATAGTATATAACGTAATACGTTATAACGTAATAGTATATAACGTTATACATTATAACGTAATAGTATATAACGTTATACGTTATAACGTAATAGTATATAACATTATACGTTATAACGTAATAGTATATAACGTTATACGTTATAACGTAATAGTATATAACGTTATACGTTATAACGTAATAGTATATAACGTTACACGTTATAACGTAATACTACATAACGCTGCATGATGTATAGTAATACTATATATCGTTACACGTTGTATAGTAGTAGTATATAACGTTATACGTTATAACGTAATAGCATATAACGTTATACGTTATAACGTAATAGTATGTAACGTTACACGTTATAACGTAATACTACATAACGCTGCTCGCTGTATAGTAATACTATATGTCGTAACACGTTGTATCGTAGTAGTATATAACGTTATACGTTATAACGTAATAGTATATGACGTTATACGTTATTACGTCATAGTATATAACGTAATACGTTATAACGTAATAGTATATAACGTTATACATTATAACGTAATAGTATATAACGTTATACGTTATAGCGTAATAGTATATAACGTTATACGTTATAACGTAATAGTATATAACGTTACACCTTATAACGTAATACTACATAACGCTGCACGTTGTATAGTAATACTATATGTCGTTACACGTTGTATCGTAATAGTATGTAACGTTATACGTTATAACGTAATAGTATATAACGTTATACGTTATAACGTAATACTATGTAACGTTACACGTTATAACGTAATACTACATAACGCTGCACGTTGTATAGTAATACTATATATCGTCACACGTTGTATAGTAGTAGTATATAACGTTATACGTTATAACGTTATATTATATAACGTTATACGTTATAACGTAATGGTATATACGTTATACGTTACAACGTAATAGCATATAACTTTATATGTTATATCGCAGTAATATATGACGTTACACGTTATAACGTAATTGTGTATAACGTTATACGTTATAACGTAATAGTATATAACGTTATGCGTTATAGCGTAATACTACATAACGCTGCACGTTGTATAGTAATACTATATATCGTCACACGTTGTATAGTAGTAGTATATAACGTTATACGTTATAACGTAATATTATATAACGTTACACGTTATAACGTAATACTACATAACGCTGCACGTTGTATAGTAATACTATATGTCGTTACACGTTGTATCGTAGTAGTATATGTCGTAACACGTTGTATCGTAGTAGTATATAACGTTATACATTATAACGTAATAGTATATAACGTTATACGTTATAACGTAATAGTATATAACGTTATACGTTATAACGTAATAGTATATAACGTTATACGTTATAACGTAATAGTATATAACGTTATACGTTATAACGTAATAGTATATAACGTTACACGTTATAACGTAATACTACATAACGCTGCATGATGTATAGTAATACTATGTATCGTTGCACGTTGTATAGTAGTAGTATATAACGTTATACGTTATAACGTTATATTATATAACGTTATACGTTATAACGTAATAGTATATAACGTTATACGTTATAGCGTTATAGCATATAACTTTATATGTTATATCGCAGTAATATATGACGTTACACGTTATAACGTAATTGTGTATAACGTTACACGTTATAACATCATAGTATATAACGTTATACGTTATAACGTAATTGTGTATAACGTTATACGTTATAACGTAATAGTATATAACGTTATACGTTATAACGTAATAGTATGTAACGTTACACGTTATAACGTAATACTACATAACGCTGCATGATGTATAGTAATACTATATATCGTTACACGTTGTATAGTAGTAATATATGACATTACACGTTATAACGTAATTGTGTATAACGTTATACGTTATAACGTAATAGTATATAACGTTATACGTTATAGCGTAACAGTATATAACGTTATACGTTATAACGTAATAGTATATAACGTTATACATTATAACGTAGTAGTATATAACGTTACACATTATAACGTAATACTACATAACGCTGCACGTTGTATAGTAATACTATATGTCGTTACACGTTGTATCGTAGTAGTATATAACGTTATACGTTATATCGTAATATTATATAACGTTATACGTTATAACGTAATAGTATATAGCGTTACACGTTATAACGTAATAGTATATAACGTTATATGTTATAACGTAATAGTATATAACGTTATACGTTATAACGTAATAGTATGTAACGTTACACGTTATAACGTAATACTACATAACGCTGCACGTTGTATAGTAATACTATATATCGTTACACGTTGTATAGTAGTAGTATATAACGTTATACGTTATAACGTAATAGTATATAACGTTATACGTTATAACGTAATAGTATATACGTTATACGTTACAACGTAATAGAATATAACTTTATATGTTATATCGCAGTAATATATGACGTTACACGTTATAACGTAATTGTGTATAACGTTATACGTTATAACGTAATAGTATATAACGTTATGCGTTATAGCGTAATACTATATAACGTTATACGTTATAACGTAATAGTATATAACGTTATACATTATAACGTAGTAGTATATAACGTTACACGTTATAACGTAATACTACATAACGCTGCACGTTGTATAGTAATACTATATGTCGTTACACGTTGTATCGTAGTAGTATATAACGTAATACGTTATAACGTAATATTATATAACGTTATACGTTATAACGTAATAGTATATAACGTTATACGTTATAACGTAATAGTATATAACGTTATACGTTATAACGTAATAGTATATGACGTTGTACGTTATTACGTCATAGTATATAACGTTATACGTTATAACGTAATAGTATATAACGTTATACGTTATAACGTAATAGTATATAACGTTATACGTCATAACGTAATAGTATATAACGTTATACATTATAACGTAGTAGTATATAACGTTACACGTTATAACGTAATACTACATAACGCTGCACGTTGTATAGTAATACTATATGTCGTTACACGTTGTATCGTAGTAGTATATAACGTTATACGTTATAACGTAATATTATATAACGTTATACGTTATAACGTAATAGTATATAGCGTTACACGTTATAACGTAATAGTATATAACGTTATACGTTATTACGTAATAGTATATAACGTTATACGTTATAACGTAATAGTATATGACGTTATACGTTATTACGTCATAGTATATAACGTTATACGTTATAACGTAATAGTATATAACGTTATACGTTATAACGTAATAGTATATAACGTTATACGTCATACCGTAATAGTATATAACGTTATACGTTAGAACGTAAAAGTATATAACGTTATATGTTATATCGCAGTAATCAATGACGTTACACGTTATATCGTAATTGTGTATAACGTTATACGTTATAACGTAATAGTATATAACGTTATACGTTATAGCGTAATAGTATATAACGTTATACATTATAACGTAGTAGTATATAACGTTACACGTTATAACGTAATACTACATAACGCTGCACGTTGTATAGTAATACTATATGTCGTAACACGTTGTATCGTAGTAGTATATAACGTTATACGTTATAACGTAATAGTATATGACGTTATACGTTATTACGTCATAGTATATAACGTAATACGTTATAACGTAATAGTATATAACGTTATACATTATAACGTAATAGTATATAACGTTATACGTTATAGCGTAATAGTATATAACGTTATACGTTATAACGTAATAGTATATAACGTTATACGTTATAACGTAATTGTGTATAACGTTATACGTTATAACGTAATAGTATATAACGTTATACGTTATAAAGTAATAGTATGTAACGTTACACGTTATAACGTAATACTACATAACGCTGCACGTTGTAGAGTAATACTATATATCGTCACACGTTGTATAGTAGTAGTATATAACGTTATACGTTATAACGTTATATTATATAACGTTATACGTTATAACGTAATGGTATATACGTTATACGTTACAACGTAATAGCATATAACTTCATATGTTATATCGCAGTAATATATGACGTTACACGTTATAACGTAATTGTGTATAACGTTATACGTTATAACGTAATAGTATATAACGTTATGCGTTATAGCGTAATACTACATAACGCTGCACGTTGTATAGTAATACCATATATCGTCACACGTTGTATAGTAGTAGTATATAACGTTATACGTTATAACGTAATATTATATAACGTTACACGTTATAACGTAATACTACATAACGCTGCACGATGTATAGTAATACTATATGTCGTTACACGTTGTATCGTAGTAGTATATGTCGTAACACGTTGTATCGTAGTAGTATATAACGTTATACGTTATAACGTAATAGTATATGACGTTATACGTTATTACGTCATAGTATATAACGTAATACGTTATAACGTAATAGTATATAACGTTATACATTATAACGTAATAGTATATAACGTTATACGTTATAACGTAATAGTATATAACCTTATACGTTATAACGTAATAGTATATAACGTTATACGTTATAACGTAATAGTATATAACGTTATACGTTATAACGTAATAGTATATAACGTTACACGTTATAACGTAATACTACATAACGCTGCATGATGTATAGTAATACTATATATCGTTGCACGTTGTATAGTAGTAGTATATAACGTTATACGTTATAACGTTATATTATATAACGTTATACGTTATAACGTAATAGTATATAACGTTATACGTTATAGCGTTATAGCATATAACTTTATATGTTATATCGCAGTAATATATGACGTTACACGTTATAACGTAATTGTGTATAACGTTATACGTTATAACGTAATAGTATATAACGTTATGCGTTATAGCGTAATACTATATAACGTTATACGTTATAACGTAATAGTATATAACGTTAAACATTATAACGCAGTAGTATATAACGTTATACGTTATAACGGAATACTACATAACGCTGCACGTTGTATAGTAATACTATATGTCGTTACGCGTTGTATCGTAGTAGTATATAACGTTATACGTTATAACGTAATATTATATAACGTTATACGTTATAACGTAATAGTATATAACGTTATACGTTATAACGTAATAGTATATAACGTTACACGTTATAACGTAATACTACATAACGCTGCATGATGTATAGTAATACTATATATCGTTGCACGTTGTATAGTAGTAGTATATAACGTTATACGTTATAACGTTATATTATATAACGTTATACGTTATAACGTAATAGTATATAACGTTATACGTTATAACGGAATACTACATAACGCTGCACGTTGTATAGTAATACTATATGTCGTTACGCGTTGTATCGTAGTAGTATATAACGTTATACGTTATAACGTAATATTATATAACGTTATACGTTATAACGTAATAGTATATAACGTTATACGTTATAACGCAGTAGTATATAACGTTATACGTTATAACGCAGTAGTATATAACGTTATACGTTATAACGGAATACTACATAACGCTGCATGATGTATAGTAATACTATATATCGTTGCACGTTGTATAGTAGTAGTATATAACGTTATACGTTATAACGTTATATTATATAACGTTATACGTTATAACGTAATAGTATATAACGTTATACGTTATAGCGTTATAGCATATAACTTTATATGTTATATCGCAGTAATATATGACGTTACACGTTATAACGTAATTGTGTATAACGTTATACGTTATAACGTAATAGTATATAACGTTATGCGTTATAGCGTAATACTATATAACGTTATACGTTATAACGTAATAGTATATAACGTTAAACATTATAACGCAGTAGTATATAACGTTATACGTTATAACGGAATACTACATAACGCTGCACGTTGTATAGTAATACTATATGTCGTTACGCGTTGTATCGTAGTAGTATATAACGTTATACGTTATAACGTAATATTATATAACGTTATACGTTATAACGTAATAGTATATAACGTTATACGTTATAACGTAATAGTATATAACGTTACACGTTATAACGTAATACTACATAACGCTGCATGATGTATAGTAATACTATATATCGTTACACGTTGTATAGTAGTAGTATATAACGTTATACGTTATAACGTAATAGCATATAACGTTATACGTTATAACGTAATAGTATGTAACGTTACACGTTATAACGTAATACTACATAACGCTGCTCGCTGTATAGTAATACTATATGTCGTTACACGTTGTATCGTAGTAGTATATAACGTTATACGTTATAACGTAATATTATATAACGTTATACGTTATAACGTAATAGTATATAACGTTATACGTTATAACGTAATAGTATATAACGTTATACGTTATAACGTAATAGTATATAACGTTACACGTTATAACGTAATACTACATAACGCTGCATGATGTATAGTAATACTATATATCGATACACGTGGTGTAGTAGTAGTATATAACGTTATACGTTATAACGTAATAGTATATAACGTTATACGTTATAACGTAATAGTATATAACGTTATACGTTATAGCGTAATAGTATATAACGTTATACGTTATAACGTAATAGTATATAACGTTAAACATTATAACGCAGTAGTATATAACGTTACACGTTATAACGTAATACTACATAACGCTGCACGTTGTGTAGTAATACTATATGTCGTTACAGGTTGTATCGTAGTAGTATATAACGTTATACGATATAACGTAATATTATATAACGTTATACGTTATAACGTAATAGTATATAACGTTATACGTTATAACGTAATCGTATATAACGTTACACGTTTTAATGTTATAGTATATAACGTTGTACGTTATGACGTAATTCTATATAACGTTATCCGTCATAACGTAATAGTGTATAACGTTATACGTTATAGCGTAATAGTATATAACGTTATACGTTATAACGTCATAGTATATAACGTTATACGTTATTACGTAATAGTATACAACGTTATACGTTATAACGTAATAGTATATAACGCTATACGTTATTACGTAAGAGTATATAACGTTATAAGTTAGAAAATAAAGTATATAACATTATATGTTATATCGTAGTAGTATATAACGTTACACGTTATAACGTAATAGTATATAACGTTATATGTTATATCGTAGTAGTATATAACGTTACACGTTATAACGTAATAGTATATAACGTTATACGTTATAACGTAATAGTATATAACGTTATACGTTATAACATCATAGTATATAACGTTATACATTATAACGTAGTAGTATATAACGTTACACGTTATAACGTAATAGTATATACGTTATACGTTATAACGTAATAGTATATAACGTTATATGTTATATCGTAGTAGTATATAACGTTACACGTTATAACATCATAGTATATAACGTTATACGTTATAACGTAATTGTGTATAACGTTATACGTTATAACGTAATAGTATATAACGTTATACGTTATAACGTAATAGTATATAACGTTACACGTTATAACATCATAGTATATAACGTTATACGTTATAACGTAATTGTGTATAACGTTATACGTTATAACGTAATAGTATATAACGTTATACGTTATAACGTAATAGTATGTAACGTTACACGTTATAACGTAATACTACATAACGCTGCATGATGTATAGTAATACTATATATCATTACACGTTGTATAGTAGTAATATATGACATTACACGTTATAACGTAATTGTGTATAACGTTATACGTTATAACGTAATAGTATATAACGTTATACGTTATAGCGTAACAGTATATAACGTTATACGTTATAACGTAATTGTGTATAACGTTATACGTTATAACGTAATAGTATATAACGTTATACGTTATAACGTAATAGTATGTAACGTTACACGTTATAACGTAATACTACATAACGCTGCATGATGTATAGTAATACTATATGTCGTTACACGTTGTATCGTAGTAGTATATAACGTTATACGTTATAACGTAATAGTATATAACGTTATACGTTATAACATCATAGTATATAACGTTATACGTTATAACGTAATTGTGTATAACGTTATACGTTACAACGTAATAGTATATAACGTTATACGTTATAACGTAATAGTATGTAACGTTACACGTTATAACGTAATACTACATAACGCTGCATGATGTATAGTGGTACTATATATCGTTACACGTTGTATACTAGTAATATATGACATTACACGTTATAACGTAATTGTGTATAACGTTATACGTTATAACGTAATAGTATATAACGTTACACGTTATAACGTAATACTACATAACGCTGCATGATGTATAGTAATACTATATATCGATACACGTGGTGTAGTAGTAGTATATAACGTTATACGTTATAACGTAATAGTATATAACGTTATACGTTATAACGTAATAGTATATAACGTTATACGTTATAGCGTAATAGTATATAACGTTATACGTTATAACGTAATAGTATATAACGTTAAACATTATAACGCAGTAGTATATAACGTTACACGTTATAACGTAATACTACATAACGCTGCACGTTGTATAGTAATACTATATGTCGTTACAGGTTGTATCGTAGTAGTATATAACGTTATACGATATAACGTAATATTATACAACGTTATACGTTATAACGTAATAGTATATAACGTTATACGTTATAACGTAATAGTATGTAACGTTACACGTTATAACGTAATACTACATAACGCTGCATGATGTATAGTAGTACTATATATCGTTACACGTTGTATAGTAGTAATATATGACATTACACGTTATAACGTAATTGTGTATAACGTTATACGTTATAACGTAATAGTATTTAACGCTATACGTTATTACGTAATAGTATATAACGTTATAAGTTAGAAAATAAAGTATATAACATTATATGTTATATCGTAGTAGTATATAACGTTACACGTTATAACGTAATAGTATATAACGTTATATGTTATAACGTAATAGTATATAACGTTATACGTTATAACGTAATAGTATATAACGTTACACGTTATAACGTAATACTACATAACGCTGCATGATGTATAGTAATACTATATATCGATACACGTGGTGTAGTAGTAGTATATAACGTTATACGTTATAACGTAATAGTATATAACGTTATACGTTATAACGTAATAGTATATAACGTTATACGTTATAGCGTAATAGTATATAACGTTATACGTTATAACGTAATAGTATATAACGTTAAACATTATAACGCAGTAGTATATAACGTTACACGTTATAACGTAATACTACATAACGCTGCACGTTGTATAGTAATACTATATGTCGTTACAGGTTGTATCGTAGTAGTATATAACGTTATACGATATAACGTAATATTATACAACGTTATACGTTATAACGTAATAGTATATAACGTTATACGTTATAACGTAATCGTATATAACGTTACACGTTTTAATGTTATAGTATATAACGTTGTACGTTATGACGTAATTCTATATAACGTTATCCGTCATAACGTAATAGTGTATAACGTTATACGTTATAGCGTAATAGTATATAACGTTATACGTTATAACGTCATAGTATATAACGTTATACGTTATTACGTAATAGTATACAACGTTATACGTTATAACGTAATAGTATATAACGCTATACGTTATTACGTAATAGTATATAACGTTATAAGTTAGAAAATAAAGTATATAACATTATATGTTATATCGTAGTAGTATATAACGTTACACGTTATAACGTAATAGTATATAACGTTATATGTTATATCGTAGTAGTATATAACGTTACACGTTATAACGTAATAGTATATAACGTTATACGTTATAACGTAATAGTATTTAACGTTATACGTTATAACATCATAGTATATAACGTTATACGTTATAACGTAATTGTGTATAACGTTATACGTTATAACGTAATAGTATATAACGTTATACGTTATAACGTAATCGTATATAACGTTACACGTTTTAATGTTATAGTATATAACGCTGTACGTTATGACGTAATTCTATATAACGTTATCCGTCATAACGTAATAGTGTATAACGTTATACGTTATAGCGTAATAGTATATAACGTTATACGTTATAACGTCATAGTATATAACGTTATACGTTATTACGTAATAGTATACAACGTTATACGTTATAACGTAATAGTATATAACGCTATACGTTATTACGTAATAGTATATAACGTTATAAGTTAGAAAATAAAGTATATAACATTATATGTTATATCGTAGTAGTATATAACGTTACACGTTATAACGTAATAGTATATAACGTTATATGTTATATCGTAGTAGTATATAACGTTATACGTTATAACGTAATAGTATATAACGTTACACGTTATAACATCATAGTATATAACGTTATACGTTATAACGTAATTGTGTATCACGTTATACGTTATAACGTAATAGTATATAAAGTTATACGTTATAACGTAATAGTATGTAACGTTACACGTTATAACGTAATACTACATAACGCTGCATGATGTATAGTAATACTATATATCGTTACACGTTGTATAGTAGTAATATATGACATTACACGTTATAACGTAATTGTGTATAACGTTATACGTTATAACGTAATAGTATATAACGTTATACGTTATAGCGTAACAGTATATAACGTTATACGTTATAACGTAATAGTATATAACGTTATACATTATAACGTAGTAGTATATAACGTTACACGTTATAACGTAATACTACATAACACTGCATGATGTATAGTAATATTATATATCGTTACACGTTGTATAGTAGTAGTATATAACGTTATACGTTATAACGTAATAGCATATAACGTTATACGTTATAACGTAATAGTATGTAACGTTACACGTTATAACGTAATACTACATAACGCTGCTCGCTGTATAGTAATACTATATGTCGTTACACGTTGTATCGTAGTAGTATATAACGTTATACGTTATAACGTAATATTATATAACGTTATACGTTATAACGTAATAGTATATAACGTTATACGTTATAACGTAATAGTATATAACGTTATACGTTATAACGTAATAGTATATAACGTTACACGTTATAACGTAATACTACATAACGCTGCATGATGTATAGTAATACTATATATCGATACACGTGGTGTAGTAGTAGTATATAACGTTATACGTTATAACGTAATAGTATATAACGTTATACGTTATAACGTAATAGTATATAACGTTATACGTTATAGCGTAATAGTATATAACGTTATACGTTATAACGTAATAGTATATAACGTTAAACATTATAACGCAGTAGTATATAACGTTACACGTTATAACGTAATACTACATAACGCTGCACGTTGTATAGTAATACTATATGTCGTTACAGGTTGTATCGTAGTAGTATATAACGTTATACGATATAACGTAATATTATACAACGTTATACGTTATAACGTAATAGTATATAACGTTATACGTTATAACGTAATCGTATATAACGTTACACGTTTTAATGTTATAGTATATAACGTTGTACGTTATGACGTAATTCTATATAACGTTATCCGTCATAACGTAATAGTGTATAACGTTATACGTTATAGCGTAATAGTATATAACGTTATACGTTATAACGTCATAGTATATAACGTTATAAGTTAGAAAATAAAGTATATAACATTATATGTTATATCGTAGTAGTATATAACGTTACACGTTATAACGTAATAGTATATAACGTTATATGTTATATCGTAGTAGTATATAACGCTACACGTTATAACGTAATAGTATATAACGTTATATGTTATATCGTAGTAGTATATAACGTTACACGTTATAACGTAATAGTATATAACGTTATACGTTATAACGTAATAGTATATAACGTTATACGTTATAACATCATAGTATATAACGTTATACGTTATAACGTAATTGTGTATAACGTTATACGTTACAACGTAATAGTATATAACGTTATACGTTATAACGTAATAGTATGTAACGTTACACGTTATAACGTAATACTACATAACGCTGCATGATGTATAGTGGTACTATATATCGTTACACGTTGTATAGTAGTAATATATGACATTACACGTTATAACGTAATTGTGTATAACGTTATACGTTATAACGTAATAGTATATAACGTTATACGTTATATCGTAGTAGTATATAACGTTACACGTTATAACGTAATAGTATACAACGTTATATGTTATATCGCAGTAGTATATAACGTTACACGTTATAACGTAATAGTATATAACGTTATACGTTATAACGTAATAGTATATAACGTTACACGTTATAACATCATAGTATATAACGTTATACATTATAACGTAGTAGTATATAACGTTACACGTTATAACGTAATATTATATACGTTATACGTTATAACGTAATAGTATATAACGTTATATGTTATATCGTAGTAGTATATAACGTTACACGTTATAACGTAATAGTATATAACGTTATACGTTATAACGTAATAGTATATAACGTTACACGTTATAACATCATAGTATATAACGTTATACGTTATAACGTAATTGTGTATAACGTTATACGTTATAACGTAATAGTATATAACGTTATACGTTATAACGTAATAGTATGTAATGTTACACGTTATAACGTAATACTACATAACGCTGCATGATGTATAGTAATACTATATATCGTTACACGTTGTATAGTAGTAATATATGACATTACACGTTATAACGTAATTGTGTATAACGTTATACGTTATACCATAATAGTATATAACGTTATACGTTATAGCGTAACAGTATATAACGTTATACGTTATAACGTAATAGTATATAACGTTATACATTATAACGTAGTAGTATATAACGTTACACGTTATAACGTAATACTACATAACGCTGCATGATGTATAGTAATACTATATATCGTTACACGTTGTATAGTAGTA